>NC_050198.1:102499298-102799298 GCF_004126475.2 Phyllostomus discolor
AATATATATCTCCCAAAGTATATACTTCAATATTTGATCTTCACAAAAACCTGGTATTATTATTTAGGTTTTATAGATAACAAAGCAAAAATAATGGTGGTAAGATGAATTGCTTAAACCCACATTGTGTGAAATTGAATTGGGACTAATGTTCAGATATTTGGATGACAAGCTTATCACACTGGAACAGAATATGAGAAAATGTGTCAGATCTCTTAACCCTGTGCCTTCCCAACTCAAAAAGGAAACTCTCTTTAGGTTCTCAATTGCAGCATTTCACCTAGAAAGGTAATTGCTCTTAGCCAATGGGAAATAGTTGCCAAGTTTAAAGCCCAGGACTACTATTTTCCTTCTCTCCTCACTACCAAAGATATTCTTCACAAATCACAAGACAAAAGTAAAACAAAGACTGGGCAAAAAGCCCCTGATCATACTATTTTCCTTGTCCAAGGTAAAGATCAAAATGCCTTTTACCACAATGCATTTATTCAACTGAGTGGTCATTTCTATTTGTACTATAACTCAGAAAATAATGAGTTATATTCTGGAAATTGATTGAGAAAGCTAATTTGTACCTAAATTTGCATTCAATAAAAATTCATTCCAGAATTAAAACAGTGGTCTAATGAACAAAATTGCATAGAAAAACCTCATTGGCCCCTTGCAGATAATTTATATAATCAAAATATCATATTATCTCACTTTTTATGCCATCCATATTGTTATTATTCATTTGTATATTTACTTCTCAAATAATACATTATTTAGTCATTAAATAGGCTTATATTTGAAAATGTCCAGATACCCTAAAAAACAACAGTTTTTCAGGTAGCTTTGCTCCTGTCCCAATCAAATGTCCTTTGATTTTACTTTTAGACACACTCATAAATAGGGTAAGCAAATAATGTGTTAGGAACTTTATAAATTCTGATTTAGTTGAACTGAGGTGTGTCTTAGGTATTTTAAAACTCCTTAGCTGAATCAGCTGCATACTGATAACTGAGAACCACTGACCTAAATTAAGGCACACCTCCTTCATTAAGTCATTGTCAATTATTCTGGTTCATGTAACTCAATCTCCTCAGAATTAATATTTCCTTATAGATACCATTATACAATAGTGAACTATAATTTAAAATATTACTAATTTCGATCTGTTCATCCTAGCTAGAATATAAGCTTACCATGAATGAGAACAGTCATTTACTTTTTTTTCCTCTCTCCAACATAGCACTTTAATAACTAAAACATGAGGTGCCTAGTGTTTGCTGGATGCTGTTATATGTACTTTTATTTATATATTATTTCATTTAATCCATTTAATCCATGAGAATTGTTGTGCAATAAATATTATTATTTCCAACTAAGAAATGAGAATTCTGTGGTTTAAAGAGTTTAAATAAGATCACCCAAAAATATACAGATAGACTCTTGGCTACAGAGAGTTCAAATTACATTTGATCTAAGGTTTGTCTGGCTCCAATGTCAATGCCTGCCCTTTCTGCAATATTAGTAATTTTCACCTATTTCTTTAGTAATGGAGCTCCTTTTTTCCCCTCAGAAAATATCTGACATGGAAGACCAATGCATAAAACAGTCCTGCCCTAATTCAACAGAGTTGGTAGGTGACTTAGACTCCATCCACTTTGTCCCATTTTCTCCCTTCCACTGAGTCCCTGCAACTCACTCTCAAGTTGTTTCTGAAATTATATCTTGGAATACTGTCAGATTGTGAGAAGAACAATGGAAAAATAATAACATGTTGCTCTACATTACTGGGTACATAGCAGGAGCTAAAAACGAATGACTATATTCAGACCATCACTGCCCTATGGAGAAGTTTCAATGAATAGCAAGGAGAAAACTTTGCTCTTAACAAAATTAAGGTGAAAAGAGTTTTAAAAAGACAGACAAAAAGGAGCAGAAGATATAAGGTTAAAATATAGGAGGTTGAAAACGGGGAAAGAGAAAAAGTGAGAGAGAGAAGAGACCTGAGCTTTTTTTTTTTTTTTTTTGCTATATAGAGTCAATATCTAAGTAGAAAGAAGACAGAAAGAAAAAGAAAGAAAGAAAGAAAGAAAGAAAGAAAGAAAGAAAGAAAGAAAGAAAGAAAGAAAGAAAGAAAGAAAAAGAAAGAGAGAGAGAGAGAAAGACATAAATAGTGACCTAGTTCTTCTATTAACCTCTGGGATTGAATCAGTCCTTCAGATGCTCTAAGGCTTAGAGTCTAAGCCATTCCAAGCACAAATTCTTGGCATAATCAGTTATGTCAACAAGACTTAGTCCTCACATGTTCTAAAATAATGTAGGAAAGTTTGGTCCAGGAGGTTCTTGTTTTATAAAAGGAAAAAAAATTGGTAGAACTAGCAGCCATATATTTCTCTTCTGACAGCTACTAGGAAGTCTTGTCTGGACAGATGTACGTAGTTTTCCATTTGCTGTCTAAAATAGCCAACCCTTTTGGCCATGTGAAACAAATGCCAAGTCTAAGTTGCCATTTGAATACATCTTTGGTAATATTTAATAGGACGAACTGATCCAACTTAAACTTTTTCCTCTGCCAAAGAACTCAACAGGCTGAAGAAAATCCTGCAGAGTTCCAGACAGGATACAGTACACCAAGCTAGTGTCAACAGCAAAGAATACCACTTAAATTAGTCTTTTATGCCAAAAGATTTCGGTTTTACATGAACAGACTAGAACAGGGATACCTAATTCTGATTCAGGTGCTGTTTATTAGCTTATGAGGCATTAGGAAATTATACATTCTAATTTACTGTATTTATTTAAAATATATTTGATACTCTATTTTCCTAGACATATTATTTTAAAAAATATAAACATCAGAGCATTAGACAAATTTCAGAGAACTAAAACATGAAATAAAATAAATGTTTCTAGATTGAGTTCAAATTAAAACCTTTACATATCAGATCTTTGGCAGTCATTGTCAGTGTTATAGACCCTACAATTTAGCATAATCAAAGATCTCTTTTTGGTTTGGACACTAAATGATAAATTCTACATGAATTAATGTAGGGCAATGAGTTTGTGTTTCCTCTATTTGAAAGTACAGTATTTAATTGAGTTTCCACAAAGTGCTAAGCACTGTTTTACAGCAGAAAATTAGATATAGCAGAAAACGAGATAGACAAGGTACCTGCTCACAAGAAACTTTCATTTTAAAAAGGCAACATAGATAATGCATAAATAAACAATAAATTAAATAAATTTTAGATCTCAAAAATGGCAAGAAGAAAATAAAACTAGTTAATTGCATACAGAGTTGAGAGCTACTTTAGATAGTCAGGGGAGGCTGCTACAAAGAAATGGTATTTGAACAACAAAAGAGCCAACCAAGCCAAGATCTTGATGAACAGCAGTGCAGATAGAGGGAACAGGAAGTGCAAATACCATAAGGCAAGAAAAGATTGATGTTTTTGAGGAAAAAAATAAGAAGCCTATGTACTAAGAATATTGTGAGTGAGGGAGAAAGTAGAATGAAATGAGAGTGGAGAGGTACGTAAAAGTAAGATCATGTAAGACCATGATATGCTGTTTATATTTTATTATAAATGCAATGAACTTAAAGTACAGTTTTAAACAGAGAAGGAAAATACCTTATTCACAATTTTAAAAGAACAGATTGGATCCTCTGGGAAGAAGAGACTCTTTGGAAACAGGATAGAAGCAAGAATACCAGTTAGAAAGCTACTGCAGTCATCCTGAAAAGGATGGTGGTAGTCACAGAGATGATGAGAAGTTTTAAAATTATAGCAGACTAACATAAACCAAAATTATTTAAATCCATATCCTGGCAAAGTAATAGGATACATTTAAGTAAAAAGCTCAATCCAAATTACATCTCAATATTTATTTAATTAAGTTAAGTAAAATTAATATTTATATTCTTTTTATTTGGGAAAGTATCAATTGAGATTCCTTAAAATAAAAAGTGTAGCTACATCATGGCTATTATAATGATGAAACAACAAAAGCCAAAAAAATACAGGCAAAATAAAACAGTAATTAAAAATCATTTGCTGTAGTTGAACATACACACTTTTGTTTCAAACTTCCAATTAGCCAGGGCTAATTTATTAGACAGAATGCTATTTATCAAGAGCTATATATTTTTCCCCCTAGTACTAAACTCTAAGGTAATGTTATCCTATGAATCTTTATACCTAAGGACATAAAACAAACCCTAATAGATATCGGTTTCACTCTTACTATTATTTAATGATATTGGTTTCACTCTTACTATTATTTTAATGTAATTATTTTTACCTTTTTTGTATATAAACACTATTGTTACTGAATAACAATGCTGACTATTTCTGATCTAATATATCTTCACAGCATTTAATAAAAAGGAAATCTGATCAAATTAGTTTATGTAACTTAATTCTCAAATGATACCCTTCTTCATATAACGAAGTACTTATTTTTAACATTGGTAAAATAATGATAATAATAGGAATAGCTATTACATTTCCTAAGCACTTACTATGTTGTATGCACCTTCTATAGACTAATAGCTATTACTATTATCCACATTTTATAAATGACACATTAACATTTAGAAATATTAAGTAAGTTAAGCACAAGGTCACAGCTAATAAATGACAGAGATGGCACCCAAATTCAAGTTAGACATGGAAATCCATGACCTTAATAATTACTGCATTTAAGTGGAGAACATTTTTTAATTTTTTTTAAAATTTTATTTTAATCATTGTTCAAGTGCAGTTTTCTCCCTTTTACTCCCATTCCAGCCCACCCACCCGAGAACATTTTTTAAGATTAGAAAGGTTTGGGCTTTATGATAGTAGTCAATGTAAAACGATAATATCATGTATGGAATCAACATGTTCTCCACCTCATTGTGGGCATCTGAGTCAGGTGGTGCTGTACTTTGCTTTGCTTTAACACTATGTTCCATCTTTTTTCAAAGATTACTAAATTTCCATGGGATAGTCCCAATTTCTGTCTTCTTTCTCAGTTTATTAATAGCATCCCTTTTCAATCTCAAAAGTATTCAGCATTGGTTGATAAATTACTTTGCCATCTAGCTTTGATTTATAGCAACACAAGTGGTTAGTGGAAATTAAAATACTTTCCCTGTTGTCAAAGGGGAAGATGCTGGTGATGCAGGTGGTAGCTGAGCTCACTTTCTCATGCACCCAATTGGGACACCTAGCCGATCTTTTAAAGAACGGAGTAACTATCCAACAGAATCCCAGCTGGTATGAATTTTGGAAGCCAAAGAGTACAAAGGGCACTTAAAAACAGGTGGTAAGAAGATGTTGTAGTCCATGGGAAGGTAACTGGGCCTTGTGTCTGAGACGACACTGCCTCAGGAGCATTGGAGGAGAGCCAGGTCAGTGACAGCAACCAACTAGCTCTCTCCCCTCCCAAAAAGGGGAAGTCCCAGACCCATGCCCAGAGAGACCTTCATGCTTAAAGTTGCTGGGGGGATAAAAAGGCAGTAAGAGACACATGGCTGTAGGCATACCCCAGCTGGGACAGTAGCAAAGGAACTAGGGAGCCGGGTCACATCTGGAGCCTGGAGAAAGAAGGGCCATGACTGGTGGTGACCCAGACTCAGGACTGGTCAGAGAGTTGGTCTGAGTGGAACACCAGACACTTGTTAGGATTTTCTATGTACACTATCATGTCAAAGGATGTCCTACCTTTCAGGACAGCATGGATGGAACTGGAGAGCATTATGCTAAGTGAAGTAAGCCAGGTAGTGAAAGACAAATACCATATGATCTCACCTATAAGTGGAAACTAATCAACAAAACAAATAAGCAAGCAAAATATAACCAGAGACATTGAAATAAAGAAAAAACTGACAGTGACCAGAGGGGAGATGGTGGAGATAACAGGAGAAAGAAGGGGAAGGTCATCAAAGAACATGTATAAAGGACCCATGGACACAGCCAAAGGTGGTGAGGGCCAGTGGGGCTGGAAAGAGCAGTGGGGGAAAATGGAGACAACTGTACTTGAACAACAATAAAAACAAACAAACAAACAAACAAACAAACAAATAAATAAATAAATTTTAAATAAAACACACAAAAACATACTTTCCCTGTTCGCATATTCCCCTTCTGAGGTAACAGTGGCATGGCCAGAAGTCTTTGGAATAACTTTATTTCCTTTAACCTTTACTTTAAGAATATGTTTCTTAATTTTCTCAGAAGTGATAAGGCACAGAAAGAGCACATGGTGAGAGAGGGAGTAATTGGTGAAGATACACCTTTCTGAAACAATTTTGCTGAAAAGGCTAGAGCTCCAATTGGATCTCTTGCCATTTACCTATCTGATCAATTTCTGCTTGTCTGTATGTTTTGCCTGTACTTTCAAGTAAGAGTTTTTTTTCCTATTAACAAATCCTATGTTGTAAATTCAAATACCAAATAGCAATTCTGCTTCTTGGCCCCTTGTGGTTCTTATCATCTTCCTATAGAATCACTTTAATTCACAGCTGCACAATATACAAAGGTAATTGCTTAACAAAAGAATCATAATGAAAACATGCATTACTGGCCAGGATACTTTTTAGTAAATGGCATTCATTAGGTAGCAGCATGGTCCATGGAGAAGGAAGCAAGCAGCTGTGGAATGTGGGAGATCTGGGATCTAGTCCTGGCTCTACCCCAACCCTGTAGCCCTTGGGCAAGACATATCCTTGCTATGAGCCTCGGTTTCTCCATCTGTAAAGTTAGGATTTTGTACATAATGATTTCTAAGCACCTTTCCACTTCAGACTTTCATTTTACTCACAGAAATTTATGGCATTTTTATTCTCCACGTGGAAACTGTGATTTCAAGAGCTTTGCAAATAAACTTGAAGAAATTCTAACAGAAGTAAAATTTGATTGTCTAATGGAGGAATGGGGAGTGGATGTAAGTAAAAGCATACAAACATGATTACTAGGAGCATATTTATACCCTTTAAAAGAACAAACTGTTTTTAAGTACCTTTGAAGCATTCATTTACATACAAATCCATTTACATACAAATTCTTGATGACAAATAATTCTCTATTCATTACATTAGCTCCCAGAGGCCCTGTACTTGGCAATACTTTGTTAGCTTGGTTTGAGTTGCCGTAGCTCCTTCACTGTAATAAAACTGCCTTTCAAATATTCTGTCACTTTTTAATTAAAGAGGTTTAATTAAAAAAAATTATTCAGATCCCCAATTAGACTGAATTAGCAAGGTTTTGAGTTACCACATTTTTGTTCATTAAGCTCCGCCAAGGCTCTCGCCACGAAATAACCATCTCCAGCTGCGCCCTGGCCTCTTCCACAACTCAGTGAGTATGAGAAGCACTGTTGCCCCCTGAGTGCCCACTTTGCCAGGGGCAGCCACATGGACCTAATTGGAAAGTGTCTGTTCTTGCCCTCTGCAAATATTTTCCTCCCATGGTATCTATTCATTCTTTCTCCCTATCCTGGCTGACATTATGGGAATCTACCCCGGGCTTTTCTTCTCTTGGGCATAGCACTTGTTTTGGGAAGAGCTAGAACAGACATGGTAAAACACTTTAGAAAACGACTGTATCCCCAAAAAGCATCTGGAGAGTGTATAGGCCAGACTATCTCAAAATGTGGTACAAGAACTACCTGCATTAGTGTTACCTAACACATTTGTTAAAAATTTAGATACTTGGAAGTCATTTCTATGAGGATTGAGGCAGAATCTTTGAAAACAGTACTAAGAGATATATTTTTTACAAGTTCCTAAGATGATTATGACACACACTAAATTATGACAATTGCTGTCAGA
Source organism: Phyllostomus discolor (assembly GCF_004126475.2). Lineage (NCBI taxonomy): Eukaryota > Metazoa > Chordata > Mammalia > Chiroptera > Phyllostomidae > Phyllostomus > Phyllostomus discolor. The sequence continues at coordinate 102,507,103 of NC_050198.1, forward strand.
CACAGAATGGCTGACAATGAAATGAGGAAGATAGAGCAGTGGGAAAAGCTTTGGTATAACTAATGCTTGTATTCATTATGGAAAGGTAGGTCTCTTAGGACTCATAAAAACCACAATCCTGTAAGTAATAATTGCTTATACCAGATATTAATTATTGACTACTTATCATGCATCAGGTATTTTACTAAGTGCTTCATATGCCATTATCCCAAGGAAAAACAGATACCATTTATAGATTTCAGTTCATCTTTTATCAGTTTTAGCCCATTGAACACACTCAATAGTCTTATGAAGGAGGAACCACCATCATCATCATCTTCCATATGAGAAAACAGAAGCTCAGAGAAGTTAAGTAACTTTCCTCAGTTTTGAGTACTCAGTAAAGTGGCAGAATCTGAAAGTGAGGGATTTTTCTCACTGGTCAATGACCTCCAGAAGGACAAGGGCAAGCCTCCTTTGACTAAAGTACCAATTCCCAACTAGACCTTGTACACAGAAGTGGTCTAGCTAGTGATAAACTGAAATTAAGCTAAGGCTGGTCTTGAGTGCAAATGAGTGTAGAGTGAGCCTCTATAGTGGAGGCCTCAAGAGGATCCAATGATTATAAGGCTTACCCTCACCACCCTCCAGTAGACTCAAGCACTTTGGTTTTCAGATTTTCTCTCCTGTTGATGTTGTGACCCCATGCAAATGTCTTTCATATTTCCTTAATACTTCTAGAAGCTAAGAAGCTTCAGTATGGATCTTGATAACCCAGAAGTCCCTATCTTTCCCTCTTTCCCTCTGGCAAAACAGGTGTTTTTTCCCCTTATTAATATTCTCTGTATCCATCCTATTGCCTTTTTTTCCAGTCTGGTCATGTGGACTAATGTGATAAACTAGTGTAATAAAAGATGTTACAACAAATAAAAAAGATATATGTTACCTTTTTCCTATATGTAAAAAATCTCTCAAACTTTTAATCCAAAGATTAACTAACGGTGAAAATTTCAGATAATGTTGCAGCCACTGACATGAGTAAGTTTAGTCCCAGATAAAAGGTTAGGGGCATTAGGTAGATGAATAAACTACACCATGAAACTATTAACACATGATTTCCTTCCAAAGTTGGACTGTTGTCTGTCTACTGGATTCCAAATAGCATCAAAATGATTGTCTATGTTTCAGGATACTCATCATGTTAGATTTTTCATGATTAGATGGAATAGTGTGCTTATAGGTTCACAGTCATTAAAGGGCCTCACTGTGTCAGCAACTCAGAAGTGATGCTTTTCTCCTTCTGAGTGTTAATTCACATGAGAGTTGACTCAAAGAAATCAGCCTTCTCAAAGTGTCACAGGCTAACATCATACAGAAAATTTCAAGAAGGTAGGTTTATTCTGTAATATATCCTTTCCACAAATCAACAATATGAAGAGAATGCAATTTGTGGTAAAAAAGTCAATTGATTAAACATCAATTAAATAGAGACTACATGCACTCATGAGGGACAACAGAAGTGCAATACAAAAAATTAGGAGCAAGCAAACAATTCAGCCCTGGTTATGACCTAACAGGCATTACCTCCTTGCTTTATGTCTACAGCGTCTAAAAGATGCATAGGTCCTGAATGTGAAGCCTGTAGTGTGAGGTAAAGGTAAGAACCTCGAGATCATTCCCCTTTCTCTCACACTTTGGCTTTCCCCCATCCAGTGTGAAGATCCCTTTTAAGGAACCCCCAATTTTAGGAGGTGAAATGTGCTGATTACTGAATGAACTTAGCATCTTATTCATCATTAAAAACAAATCTTTACACTTCTGGCCAAGACAGAGGCATAGGTAGATACACTGTGCAACCTCGCACAACCAAAAGAAGGGCAACAACTAATTTAAACAAATAAACAAACAAAAAAAACCCCAGAACTGCCAGAAAATCAAACTGTATGGAAATCCAACAACCAAGGAGTTAAAGAAGAAATATTCATCCAGACCAGTAGAAGGGGAAGAGATGGGCAGTTGGAGGGAGAAAACTCATGGCAAGGTGATGGCTGAGAACCAGGGTGGGCAAGACAGTAGCTGGTGGACCAGGCAAGGTGAGGCTGGTGGAGTGGGTGGTCCTACATTTGCATGCAGATAAATGAGGAAGAACTGGAGAGTGAGGCAGACCAAGCAACACAGGGTTCCAGCATGGGGCAATAAAGCCTCAAAACCCCTGATTGGAAAAACCTGCGAGAGTGGAGGTGGCAGGAGAAACTTTCAGCCTCACAGGAAAGTTCATTGGAGAGACCCATAGGGTCCTAGAGCATCCACAAACCCACCCACCCAGGGATCAGCACCAGAAGGGCCTAATTTGTTTGTGGGTAGTGGCAGAAGTGACTGAAAGCCAGCAGAGAGCTGAACAAGCAGCATAGTTCCCTCTTGGACCCCTCTTGTACATACAGTGCTATAATGCAGCACTGTGGGTTACCCTGCCCTGGCAAATCCTTAAGACTCTACTCCTTAACAGGTATGCTGAGACCAAAAACAGGCCCAAATGAAAGAACAGATCAAAGCTCCAGAAAAAGTACAACTAAGCAATGAAGAGATGGCCAACCTTTCAGATGCACAATTCAAAACACTAGTAATCAGGATCCTCACAGAATTTGTTAAGTATGGTCATCAAATAGAAGAAAAAGTGAAGGCTATGAAAAGTGAAATAAAGGAAAATGTATAGGGAACCAAAAGTGACAGGAAGGAAATTGGGACTCAAATCAAAGGGTTGGACCAGAAGGAAGAAATAAACTGTCAACCAGAACAGAATGAAGAAATAAGAATTCAAAAAAATTGGGGAGAAGCTTAGGAACCTCTGGGACGACTTTAAACGTTTCAACATCTGATTCATAAGGGTGCCAGAAGGAGAAGAACAACAGCAAGAAATTGAAAACTTATTTGAAAAAATAATGAAGGAGAACTTCCCTAATCTAGCAAAGGAAATAGACTTCCAGGAAGTCCAGGAAGCTCAGAGTCCCAAAGAAGTTGGATCCAAGGAAGCACATACCAAGGCACATCATAATTGCATTACCCAATATTAAAAATAAGGAGAGAATCCTAAAAGCAGGAAGAGAAAAGGAGGAAGTTACCTACAAAGTAGTGCCCATAGGACTATGAGCTGATTTCTCGAAAGAAGCCTTACAGCAAGAAGGGGCTGGAAAGTATTCAAAGTCATGACAGGCAGGGACCTACATCCAAGATGACTCTATTCAGCAAGGTATTATTTAGACCGGAAGGGCAGATAAAATGCTTCCTGGATAAGATCAAGTTCAAGGAGTTCATCATCACCAAGCCCTTATTATATGAATAATGTTAAAGGGACTTATCTAAGAAAAAGAAGATAAAAATATAAACAATAAAATGACAACAAACTCAACTATCAACAACTGAACCCCAAAAAACAAAAACAAACTAAGCAAACAACTAGAACAGAAACAGAATCACAGAAAAACAACTAGAACAGAAACAGAATCACAGAAATGGAGATCACATGGGGGGTTATTAGTGGGGGAGTGGGAGGAGAAAAGGGGGAATATGTACAGGGAATAAGCAGCATAAGTGGTAGGTAGAAAATAGACAGGGGGAGGTTAATAATAGTATAGGAAATGTAGAAGCCAAAGAACATATATGTACGACCCATGGGCATGAACTAAAGGGTGGGGATGCAGATGGGAAGGGTGTGCAGGGCAGAGAGGAATAAAGGGGGGAAACAAAAACATCTTTCTATGACTCAAATGAAAATGGGTTTTAGTTCCTTTATCACTGTAGCCATTTAATCTGCTTTAATCTTTCTTAAATATTTTTTAATTTTAATATTGTTTTATTTCAACTGGAGTCCAGCTAGCAATAAAACGAGTAGTAAGAACACCTGCTGCTCTCTAATTGGGGATAGTTGAATAGATTTGAAGAAAATAGGTCATAATCTTAATAGGGTTGAGGAAGTTCCCTTCTATTCCAGTTTATAAAGAATGTTTATCAGGAATGAGTATCAACTTTTGTCAACTGCTTCTTCTGATTCTATTTAAACTGTTATGATGTTTGTATAATTTATTCTATTAATATTGGTGTCATTTTTTGGATTTTTGTATGTTAAGCCAACCTAGAATTACTAGGACAACTCTCACTTGGTCATGCTATATAATCTTTCTTACATGTTTTTGATTTGGATAGCCATTATTTTTTTCAATTTTAATCTATATTTGTGGCAAATATCAGTCTGTAGTTTTCCTCTCCTGATATATTTGGCTTTGAAATAAGGGTGACATTGATCTCATAGAATGAGCTGGGAAGGATTTCATTCTTCTAGCCTTGTATTTATGAAGATATATTTGATTACTAATTTAATTGCTTCATTAAACTTTTATTCGTATTTCTGATTTCTTGTTGAGGGAGTCTTGGCAATCTGTGATTTTAGGACACTTGTACAGTTTATCAGGGTTGCCAAATTTGTTAGTACAAAGTGTTTTAGAGTATATTATAATCATTTTATTTCCTGATGTATTAGTAGTAATGTCTCTTCTTTCATTCTTAATTCCCGCAGTCTGTATATTTTTTCTCTTGCTTAGTTAATGTAAACTTATGTCGATTTTGCTATCCTTTCAAAAAACCCATTTTTTCTGTCTTTTTATTAAATTCATGGAGATGGAATTGGTTAATAAGACTATATATATTTCAAGTATATATATCTATAATATATGATCTTCATATTACATTGTGTGCCCACCACCAAAAGTCACAACTTCTTCTGTCACCATATATTTGACTCCATTTACTATTTACTAATCCCAACCTCCCTTCACTCTGATAACCATCAGGTTGTTGTCTGTGTTTATGACATTTTATTTGATTTTTTGTTTATATATTTGTTGACTTGTATTATATCTCACATATGAGGGGATCACATGATTTTTAACTTGTCCTGACTATTTCACTTAGCATGATATTCTCAAGGTTCGTCCTTGTTGTCATAAATAGCAGTATTTCATCTTTTCTTATGGCTGAGTAGTATTCATTGTATCCCATTTTCTTTATCCAATCATCTAGCCAAGGATAGTTTTGTTGTTTCCATGTCTTGGCCACCATAAATAAGGCAGTGAACATGGGAATGCTTGCACATAAATGTTTTCAAATTTTGGGGGGTAGGTATCCAGAAGAGAGATTGCTGGGTCATATGGGGACTCTATTCTTAATTTTTTTAGGACCCACCATACTGTTCTCCATAGTGGCTGTACCAGTTTACATTCCCACCAGCAGTGAATTTTTATTGTTGACACTATTACAGATGTCCCCCTTTTTCTCCCTTTGCTAACCTCCACCTAGCCCTTGCTTCTCCTTCTCTCAGGTTTTGTTCCTCAAACTGGATAATATCAATTGACATATCTTGAAGACTGGTGATTTTTTTTCTTAGCCAGGCTCTATTGTACATTTTTTATTATAATTATTTTACTTTTCATCTGAGGAATTTTTCTTTGGCTTTTTAAAAAATGTATTGGTATCTTTAATTTTTTTTCTATTTGATGTGATGTCATCCTTATACTTTGCTTCATTTTAATATGTATGTTTTCCTTTACTTCTTTGATCATATTATAATAGCTAATTTAAAGTCTGTGTCTAGTAAATCCAAAATCTGGGCTTCTTATGGGACAGTTTTTATTTATTTATTTCTGTCTATGCACCATATCTCCTGTTTTTCTCCACATCTCATTTCTTTTCTTGCAAACTGGATATTTTAAATATCATGTGTAAATATAATGTAGCAACTATAGAAATAAAAAATCCCTCAAGATTTTATGCAATTATTGTTGTTGTTGTTCCTGCTTGTTTGTTTAGTGGTTTTCCTTGACAACTACTCTAAAGTCTATATTATTTTTTGTGTGTGACCAGTGAAGTGTGTTTGATTAACTTAGTGGTCAGCTAATGATTGAACAGACACTTTCTTAAGTACTTTAAACCAATAACCATTCTGCATTTTGCCAAGAGTCTTTGTGTGTGTTGTGGCATGACTTCAATGCTTATGTAGTCCACAACTCTTCCATCACCTTCACCTCCTGTATGCACAGATGTTCCATGTCAGCAAGAGGTGAAAAATCTGGGCCCCCTTCATTGTTTCCTGGGAATTCACATATCCCTACCCTATAGACTGCGTGGCAGAGTTTTCCAAACTCCCTGTAGATGTTTCATTTTACAGACATTTATTTAAATTTTTTGTCGGGTACTTGTTAAACCCAAGAGATATCATAGCTTCAGGCAGCTGCAATGTTAAATAATTGCTGCTTATTGCTTTTGAAAAACACCCTGAGGATACAGATTCTTTTTGCAGAATTAGCTCTGAATTATGTAAAAACAAAAACACTTTGATAATGGGTTTCTTTTCCCAAAGATCTGGGAGGCAGTTTGAATAGTGATAAGACTGGTGACAGAGCTTTTTCAAGCCCTGCAAACCTAGTTTCCTTATGACTAGTTCCCTGGTGACTACAAGACCAATGGTTTTTACAAGTATCATACTTGCAAGCTTGCTGGTTTTCAATGTCTGCTGGTGTTGCTGAGAAGAGGAGGGTATGGCAGGCAAATTTAAACCATTGCAAACCTTACTGTTCTTACGCACCTTTAACAGATTTTTTTTCTTGAACAAATACCCCTCAGATTTTGCTTCTTCACAAGAGTTTTGTAAAAAGTGATTTTCACTAACTGTGTTAGGTTTTTTTGGTGGTGTGTATACACAAAAGTACTCATCCCACCATTCTAGAAGTTCAACTCTATGTAATTAAAATCTAACACATAACAATCCCTTTTTGCTAAAGATAAGATATAAAATATCACTCCTATTTACTAAATTAGACCTGTATTCCACTATTAATCACTATACATTGGGCATAAAAATATACACGTAATTCATTGAGCATATGAGAAATTAATTGTCAATGACATCACTCATAACTACATGATCCCACAAAACTGTATTCTACAGAATTATGCTTTTCTACTTTACAGCTTAATTGATGAGAATACCCCAGTGAATTCACTTATTTCTCAATCAATAGTGATAGATACATATGTGCAAAGAAAGAAATAGGTATTCATACATATTTCATATTCATCAGCCTCTGCATAATATACTTACATATTGTCTTTGGGGTTATCCTTATTGTTGTTAATGCTGAACGTCTTTAACCTTTGGTCTCAAAAATTACCAAATAAAATATGCATCCTGCCACTTATTATTTTCTAAGTGTTTAGTGGGGAAGATTCTTTAATATTTATGTTTTTCTGACAGAAAAGACTTCCAAGGGCACATTGAACCTTTTCAAAATATGTTGGAAGATGGAGTAATTACATATACACTGAGTTGTTTTTCTAAATAAATGATGGGCTTTGTTCAGACACTTGAAGAGTTACTCATTAGTGATTGGGCTGATGTTACACAGCAGTGAGTGGAGGAAGCCAAAATATCCATTTAAACATGCAAAACTCTATAACAATATATAATTTTTTTGAAGATGATGATGAGATTGAATGATTATCTTGCAGTTTACTGTTATGAGGAAGTGAATTTGCTCCTTTGTCACTGGACACCTCAACAAACTTTTGATAAAACATGGACTTTCTTTGAAAAGTTGAGGGATTATAGGAATCAAACTCTGATAGAATTTACTTACCTAGAGCACACCAGCCCTAAAGTGGGATGTATAGTTCAGGTTTATTTTTTGTTCATACTTATTTATTATTGTTTTTCACTTTATTTTTATTGCTGACACTATTACAGATGGCCCCCTTTCTTCCCCTTTGCCCCCTCCACTCAGCCCTTACTCCCCTTCCCTCTGGCCATCCTCACACTGTTGTCTGTGTCTATGGGTCATGCATATATGTTCTTTGTCTGATCCCTTCACCTTAGCTCAGGTCTATTTTTACACTCAATAACTTACTTATGCACCCCTAATATTCACTACTTTTAAAAATTGTTGTTTATTTGTATATATCCATTTTTATCCATGAGTATTTTTAAAAATGCATAAGTACCATTTTTTCTTTTGCTCCAAAATATACCAAATATCCACCACATAGGAGATGCTCAGTTATTACTTCTTAAATGTAAACAAAATTGTTATTCATAAATATAAAAAGCTAAGCAAAGGCCAGTATTTTGAACAATGGAGGAAAAGAACTTACTGAATGCATACTGACCACCAGGCACTGTTGCAGGCACTATCTGCACTTTGCATACAGTAATTCAGTTAATCATTTTAGAAGACAAACAGACAACTGGAGATAGATGATTTGCATCTGATAGCACTGAAACAGAGTGGTCAAGTGTCTTGCTCCAAAACCCCACAGCAAGGAATGGATAACGAAATAAACTGCAGGCATCAACAATAAGTACAGAAGTAGTTTATTTTATTTTAAAAAAGTGTAATTTTATGGTAATCTTTTTGACATATTGAACCCCCATCCAATTATTCATCAAATAACCATTTTGGGGGCTTTGTGTATATTTTGAAGTTATGTTGTGGAGGCTGTAGAGGATCATAATCTAATAACCATTTGCCTGGTTCAGGTGATGTTATCCTAGAAAATAACTAATATTAAAAATAGTACATGTGATTATGAAAAAATCACCTAGTTTCCCTCTGCATTTGAGTAAAATCTCCCACACTGTATGGGAAAGGGCTAATGAAACAAACTTATTGGCTTTACTGAATAGTTGGGTAAATTCACCAATTCCTTTAAATTGTACATAGAGAAATTCTAAGTAGAATAAAAACCATATAACCATTGTCACTTAAGGGAAGCAATTACTGTAATGGTGGCCAAACTACACTTCTTTTTATCATCCTGTTCCTCTACCATCCATTCTTCCACTCTCCTCCAACCACTCCCTCCCTTGCTCATTGTGTTCCACCCATACTACCTTCTGGTTGTTCCTTCTGCATGCTACTTTCCTTCAACATCATTCCAAAAAAGAATACATAAAGTTCTGTTGTTACAAATAATGGAAGTATTTGTGCAGATGTTCATAAGAACATAATTTCTGGTCAGCTTTACCCCATTACTGAATAGACGAGGATGCCACAAAATAAAACAGAAAGGCAAGGGCCAATAACTCAGTAACTACAGTTAACTCAAACAATGCATGAGACTTCCTGAGTCTCTATTTGTGGCTCTGCAAGTTGCTAGATGTGTGATGTTCATAATTTTAATTAATTTTACTCTGTCCCAGTAGCTTCATCAGTAAAATAGATATAAGTGTTTGTTTCATCATATTTTTAAAATATTTTATTTATTTATTTTTAGAGAGAGGGGAAGGGAGGGAGAAAGAGAGGAAGAGAATCACCCTTGTTAGAGAGGAACATTGATCAGTTGCCTCCCACACCCCCCCAACTGGGGACCTGGACCACAATTCTGGCATGTGTCCTGACTGGGAATCGAATCAGTGACCTTTCATTTTGTAGGATGATGACCAATCTACTGAGCTACCAGTCAGGGCTGCTTCATCATATTTTTGTGAGGATTAAAAGACTAAGAAAATATGATTAATTCAATGACTGGTTTATAGTAATTCATCAGTAAATGCTAAGTACTTTTATTATTATAATTAGTATTATCAATTTAAATGATAAAATTCATTAATGTTTTATATGAGATTCATCTTATTATCTGGTACATACATATTACCTAACACAAATATTATTTTATTTAATCATAAAAACAACCCTATGAGTTACACACTTTTCTTTCCAGTTTCAGGTGAGAACACTGATATACAGAAATGTTAGTTTAGAAAGTTAGATCTCAAAGTATGGAAAACTGATTGAGGAAATGCTGTCTTAAAGCCATATCTATAATAATTATAAATTATAAATTTTTAGATGTATTAAAGTTGAAACACTCCTAATTGGCATGGCATAATGGTTAACCACCCAAGTTCTAACGTCAGATTTCTTGATTCGAATTGTAATCTCACCCCTTATAAATGCTAGAATCTTAGACAAATTATTTAATCTCTTTTAGCCTCAGTCTCCTCATCTGTAAAAAGAGGACATAGCAGTGTCTGCTTTACAGCGTTTATTAAGATTGTAATTACAGATGCAATATGCTCAGAATAAACCTAGGCATACAGAAAGTGTCCTGGAAAGTTGGTTATTACTTATTATAAATAAATGAGAAATACAATTTTCCCATGTGGTATGATTTTCACAAGCAATTATCTTTCCAGACATATTTTATAGCTTAGAAACATGACATGCTGACATTGCACACAAAGCTGACACACTTAGCCCACCCAAAGTAAAACATGTGCTTTCAATTGTTTTCCATCAGTAGTAGCAATGGATTTGCAGAAAACATTTTCATTGCGTCATCTAGTCTTGTAAATAAACTCCCTGTTTGCCAGATCCCCAGCCAGGATCCAGACAGCCTACATTGCCCTTCCAACAATTGACCTACTGAATAAAATATTTCTAGGTTATCCTAACAAGCCACACGTGCAAATAAAAGCATAATCAGTCAAATTTACTTAGCCCTTGTTTTCAGTTATTCCTTGAAATTAAGCTTCATTAAATTTCAGGATTCATTGATATTTTATCAGAAGTAAAATATCTGTTTTGCAGAGAGTATGGGAGAATATGTAATACACTGAAAAAATATATATATAAATCAACTTTTCATAGGGATTTTATATAGCACATACACCTATAGTCAAAAGCCTCAACTTTTTTTTTACATCTCTACATTTCCACTACTTTTATAGGAGAAAACCAGTTTTTAAAAGCATTATAAATGAATGATTGAATAAATAAATGAATGTGTGAATGAGGGACTAAGCTTTTCTCCAAAAACACAAAACATTAGTCAATAAATTACCACATCTAAATAGTAACTGTTTATAGGGTCCATTTTTACATTAGTTATTAAGAATGATCTTGAAGAGGAACACAAAACTATGTGGTTACTCTTACCACTGAATAAACATCATTTATTAATTTATTTTCTTTTGTTTTTTACTAAGAATCATATATGTGTAGAATAATTTTTAATAAAATGCAAGTAAATGAATTTGAAATTCTTCATTTATAATTCCCCTTTTTAAAAATTATTTTATTGTTGTTCAGTTACAGTTGTCTGCATTTATCCCCCACCACTCCCCCCACCCCAGCCATCCCCACCTCTCTCCCTTGCTTCCACCCACCCCCCTTGTTATTGTCCATGTGTCCTTTATACTTGTTCCAGCAAACCCTTCCCCTTTTCCCCTGAAATTCCCTCCCCTCTCCCCTCTGGTCATTGTCAGTCTGTTCTCTATTTCAGTGTCTTTGGCTATATTTTGCTTGCTTGTTTGTTTTGTTGATTAGGTTCTTCTTAAAGGTGAGATCATATGGTATTTGTCTTTCACTGCCTGGCTTACTTCACTTAGCATAATGCTTTCCAGTTCCATCCATGCTGTTGCAAAGGGTAGGAGCTCCTTCTTTCTCTCTGCTGTATAGAGTTCCATTGTGTAAATGTGTCATAGTTTTTTGATCCACTCATTGACTGATGGGCACCTAGGTTGCTTCCAGCACTTGGCTATTGTAAATTGTGCTGCTATGAATAGTGGGGTGCACAGGTTCTTTTGGATTGGTGTTTCAGGGTTCTTAGGATATAATCCCAGCAGTGGAATTGCTGCATCAAAAGGCAGATCCATTTTTAGTTTTCTGAGGAAATTTTATCCTGTTTTCCACAGTAGCTGCACCAGTCTGCATTCCCACCCACAGTGCACTAGGGTTCCTTTTTGTCTAATTCCTATCCAACACTTGCTGTTTGTTGCTTTGTTTATGATGGTGATTCTCATTGGTGTGAAGTAATATCTCATTGTGGATTTAATTTGCATCTCTCTGATGGCTAGTGATACTGAGCACCTTTTCATATGTTGCTGGGCCTTCTGTATGTCCCCCTTGGAAAAGTGTCTGTTGAAGTCTTTTGCCCATTTTTAAATTGGGTTGTTTGTCTTCCTGGAGTGGAGTCATGTGAATTATTTATATATTTTGGAGATCAAACCCTTGTCCAAAGTATCATTGGAAAATATGTTTTCTTATATAGTTGCTTCTCTTTTCATTTTAATGCTGTTTTCTTTAGTCATGCAGAAGCTTTTTAATTTGATGAAGACCCATTTCTTTATTCTTTATGTCCCTTGCTCTAGGGGGACATATCAGTAAAAATAGTGCTGCGTGAAATGTCTGAGATTTTCCTATGTTTTCCTCTAGGACTTTCATGGTGCCACAGCTTATATTTAAGTCTTTTATCCACCTTGAATTTATTTTTGTGTTATTTCTACTTTTTCTAGGATATATAGAACTTATTGGTTTTTCTAGTATTTTCAGCTTCTTCAAATTTTAGACAGTTCTATGTTAGCCACAAATAATGTTATATTCTATTAGATATTTTAGCAATATTTAATGCACAGCCTTCTTACTGAAAATCCATAGTTGTGGGAGTTTTCAAATGAACTTTCAAACTCCCATTTAAGCATGAAGGATTTGTCCCATAGGAAGATCCTGGAATAGAATGTGCCATAATACATACCTTCCTCATAGCTTACCACACATTTCTGTATTCCTGCTATTGTTTAAAAAACAAGGCAATCTGCTGTTTATAATTTTACACTAATACAGGGTCTTTTACAAGCTCCATAACATTATAACAAAGAGAGGCGAGTAGAAGAAAGGAAGGCGGTAATTTCAATTGCACTTAATAAGGCTCATAAGTAAAAATAAGTGCATTCATCAGTTGGCAAAAAGGAACTCTCTATATTCAGAAGAAAAACTATATTCTGTGCTTTAAATATCAAAGAGAAAGTGTTCTGAGTTCAATTAATGTGTTTGAAAATAAATGCTTTCATTTAAAAATATTAATGATCAAGCCCTGGCTGGTGTAGCTCAGTGGATTGAGTGCGGGCTGGGAACCAAAGTGTCCCAGGTTCGATTCCCAGCCAGGGTACATGCCTGGGTTGCAGGCCATAACCCCCAGCAACCGCACATTAATGTTTCTCTCTCTCTCTCTCCCTCTCTCTCTCTCTCTCTCTCTCTCTCTCTCCCCCCCTCCCTTCCCTCTCTAAAAATAAATAAATAAAATCTTTAAAAACAATATTAATGATCAGAGGGGGTGAGGGAGGGGGATAATGGGGAAAGAAGGGGAAGGGTCAAGTCAAAGAACAAGTATAAAGGACCCATGGACAAAGCCAAAGGAGGGTAGGATTGAGGGTGGGAGGTGGGGGTGGGTAGGGTGGGGGAGAGTAATGGGGAAAAATGGGGACAACTGTAATTGAACAATAATAAAAAAATAACTAAAAACATTGGTTTATTGACAAATTGAAGTTAAATTAATTAAAACTAGGTAAAATTATATTTTATCTATTATTTTAATTGTTTTCATGTAGTTAAAATCTATTGCTGTTTTGTTTGTTCTTTTCCTTTGGACAGCATAAAACAAGCTTTCTCTGCATTTGGTCAGGCCATGTACAAAAGGATTGTTTTAATGCCTCTGGCCCTCACACGTAGAGACAATTCATATGGATGTTATATATCATTTTCTCTGTTATGTGACTAAGAAGCCACTCTACAACTAACATATTTACTATACAAGTGGCAAAAAATAAATTGACGCTGAAAAATAACCATCTCAGCCAATGCTGAGCTAAAATCCTACAGCATAAAGAGAATAAACCATTATAGAAATATCAATAACAGGACAAAAAATGTGAACTGCTCATTAGGGATAATTTTCATTTGTTGAACTCTGGATTTTCAAATTTGAAAACAGAGAAAGCATCTGTGGACACATGCCATGAAAGTATTGACACATTTAAAGTATTCTCTTTTTAATTTTATTTTTTCAATCACAGTTTACACTCAATACTATTTTGTATTATTTTCAGGGGTAAAGCAGAGTGGTCAGACAATTACATAATTTCTGTAGTGTTCCCTTCAATGTTTCAATTACCCTCCTAGTACTGTACAGAGTTCTTAAAATTATTGACTATATTCCCTATGCTGCACTGTACATCTCTGTGACTGGTGACTACCAACTGTACTTGTTAATCCCTTTACCTTTTTACCCAGCCCCCAACCCCTCCCCTCTGGCAACCATCAATCTGATCTCTGTATCTATGAGTCTGCTTCTATTTTGTGTGTTCATTTATTTTGTTCTTTAGATTCCACATATAAGTGAAATAATATGGTATTTGCCTTTCTCTGACATATTTCTCCTAGCATCAATAGATGAGTGGGTTAAAAAAGTTGCGATACACATATACAATGGAAATATTACTCTGTCACACACAAAAAAGGAATCTTGCCATTTGCAACAACATGGATAGACCTAGGGGTATTATGGTAAATGAAATTTTGGGCATCCTATTTTGCTTGTTTGTTTTTCTCAAGCATTCTTATACATCCAAATACCTCAAAAATATTTGATGCCAGTGATAATTCCCCTGTTAATTAGGCACTGTATGTAGCAAAACAACCTGGCTGAGCCATGGGTTTGAATGTTCAGTTTGAACATTTAGCTTTGTCTCCAGAAAGAACACAAACCAAGGATACAGAAGTATGGAGTACTTAGGCTTAGACTGATGTAGTGGATGTTCTAGTTTAATTGCAGTTTAATAGCTTTCAAAAATATATAAATTTGGCTTAGGCTCAAGTTAAGTTCCATGTATGTGTGTGTGGGGGTAAATATTTTTATTCAGTCCATAACTCATTATTAGCACAGCTCACTTTGGCTACATCATCTGGGTTCAGAATAGTTCAGATCTTGCTGTTCCCAAAACAGACTGGCAGCTACCAGCTTTCTGAATAAAGGATTTCAAAAATGTTTTAGTCCAACCATTTCCCTTCCCTCCACTGAGATAAGCCAGGCTCTAAATACATGTAAATTCTTCCATTCTCTGGCTCCAGAGAAAGGGCTGCATATCTGGATAAGCCAACTAGATCACTGTTTCCTGTAAGACACACAATATTCTTCAGAAACAGTAGAGTTTTATGTGATCTGTTATTAAGTCAGAATTTATAAGACTGGTTGAGAAGCTGCAAATGCCAGTGGCAGAAAATAGCAAGTAGATCCCCAGTAACATTGCTGTATAAAAGTTTTGTTACTGACTGAAGCACACTTGCCAGTTGGTAAAAGGAGGAAAGAAAATTACCATAGGTTGAAAACACACTATATTCCTCCAAATTTTACTATGTGTTCTCATGTAAACAATCTCATTTATACTCAAACCAACCCAACAGCATATGTATTATCACTCCCCCAATGTTAGGTATGAATAAACTATTGGCCCATATAGGTTAAGTAAGTTTTTCAAGGCCACATAGGTTAATATGTGGCAGAGCCTAGATTTGAATTCTCTAAAACCCATATTCTTTTTGCTTCTAAAAAGACAGAAAGTAGAGGTAGATGGGTAAATTTTGTCCTCCTTACTGGATAGGTAACCTTTAGATCTAACTTTCCTGCTTCCTTTTATGGAGCTGCATCCTTCATTCTTTTAAATACGGCTCTCACCAATTCTTTCTGTGCAGTTCTACATAGTTATCTCCTGTACTTCTCTGCTTCTACTTCAGTAAATCAAGCAATAACCATTAGCAAATACAGAAGGTAAGAAAAATGTAATATAGCTATTATTTAAGAATAGTACACATACAGTTGCTTATTTATACGTATAGAAAGATTCTTCTGGATATAAGCACAGAAGTTCTGAGAGAAATTATAAGTATTAATTTTGTTATTGCCTGCATTGATGAAAGGAAATTACATTATGTACACAAAATATGAAATTCAATTGAAACAATACCAGTAAGTATTTGTTACAAAGATAGATGCCAGGTGCTGAGGTAGACCTTAATATTGGTATTCTCAAACTTTAGTATGCATAGGAAATCTTTTGGGAACTTTTTAAAAAATGCAGATTCCTAGCCACTCTCCCCTGACAGATCCTAACTTAGTAGACCTAGAATGTGCTCAGGTATTTACAACTTTAACAATCACTCCAGGTGAATTTAATGTCAGTAGTCCTTTAACTACATTTTGAAAATAAATATTGTAAAGTAAATCACATACTTTGGGTGTGGGTGGTATGGCAGAGAATTGAAATCAGTTTTGAAGTTTACATTTCTTAACTTACTTAAGACAATGTTGTTAAATCATAATCAACTGTACTTGGCAAAGATGTTTCCAGAAATGTATCTGGTCATTAGTGGGAGAATAGGAGAATAGCAACATAATATACAAGAGTCAAAAGAGTAAAAGTGGGGATACAGGGAAACTTAATCAAATCAGCAAAAGACAAGAAAGGAAGAAAAAGAAAAACAAAGCTATGTGGAAAATATATGACAGAAATAATTTCAATATATCATTAATTGCAAAATTGTGAAAGCATTGAAAGTGCACATTAATTCTCAGGTTGTCGTTTTTAATCAAAATACAAACTATTTAGAAGAAGTCAAATTAAAACAATATTATACTACATTGCATACCAAAAAAAAAAATAAAATGATGGAAGCAAATCTGCCAGGAAAACACTAACAATGCAGATTTATCAGTATTGCCATGTAAAATTTTGATAACTTTTGTTTAGAATTTACTTTTTTTAAATCCTCATTCAAGGATATGCTTAGAGAGGAAAGAAGAAGAAGAAGAAAAAGAAGAGAGAGAGAGAGAGGGAGAGAGAGAGAGAGAGAGAGAGAGAGAGATATCAGTGTGAGAAACTTTCATCAGAGAGAGAAATATCAGTGTGAGAGAGAAACTTTTATCAGTCATTGATGTAAGAGAGCAACATCAGTTGACTGCCTTCATACCCTCCCTGACCAGGAATCGGACCCACAACCTATGTGTATGTGCCTTGACCAAGTATAGAATCTACAACCTTTTGTTGTACAGGTCAATGCTCCAACCAACTGGCCACCTGGCCAGGGCCAGAATTTACATTTTTTAACAGGTGCTCCAAGTAACTTTAAATGCAATTGGTTCTGAAACCATATCAAGAAAAGCTTAATTAGAGCACTGTTGGACACAATGGTTTCTCTAGTTCACAAATCTGAAAAGAAATCTATACCTGCATTCACATTTACATTTTCACATCAATAGGTTTCAAATTATGGGAATTTTTTAAAGTCAAATAGTGATGCCATGCAGAAGGACCCATATCTAGGAAATGTGGTAATTTTTCAAATCCCATTATTGTACATTTGTTTCCTTTCTTTTCTTTTGCTGTAAAACAATCCCAATTGATACAGGCAGCCCAACTCTTAATGGGTGCAAGGTATCATCTATTCTCAAAAAATAGTTCAAGTAAAGCACAGTAAATACATTTTGAACTTTTTATTTTATTTTTATTTTAATAGTCCATTTTATTGTTTTTTTTCATTACTATTTATCCCCCTTATACCCTCTTTAACCTCCACCCACACCCTATCCCACACAATCAACACAATGCTGTTCACGTCCGTGAGTCTTTGTTCTTTTTGGCTCAATCCCTCCATCCCCAACTGCCCTCCCCCAGAGCTGTCAGCCTGCTCTCCATCTATGAGTCTGTCTCTATTTTGCTTGTTAGTTTATTTTGTTCATTAGATTCCACATATGAGTGAAATCATATGGTATTTGTCTTTCTCTGACTGGCTTATTTCACTTAGCGTAATGTTCTCCAGGTCCATCCATGCTGTCACAAACAGTAAAATTTGTCGTCTTTCTTACAGCCAAGTAGTATTTCATTGTGTAAATTTTAATTCCATTGTATATATTTTAATGCCAAAGTTAATCTAAATAATCACCACAGGCCTCTCCCAAAATCAATCATAGATATTTCAAAGGGAAATTTACTTCCATCTGCTAATGGTATCTTGAATATTAACATGTAGTAAACATTATAGTTTGCAGGATCTGACAATCAAAGTATGGGTAACATTTATCTAATGTGCAAATTGATTGCTTTATCCCAACACCTGAAATAGGCCATTAAGAGACATACAATGCATTTCAAGAGCACAGTTAAGTACTACCTTTTCAACCTCCTCTCTAACCATTTCTCTTTGTGAATCATATATGCCAATAAAATCATCTTACTATACGCCTTCTGAGTTTTCCCACTTCTAAATATGTTTGATTTTTTTAAAAGAGGCTACTAAGAAAATGAAAAGAAAAGCCCTAGACAGGGAGAAAATATTTTAAAAACATATATCACCTATAGGTCTTATACATAGAATATATTAAGAGCCATTTTATTGCTCTTATTTTTGATCTTTTTAAAGAAGACCCTTTAATATTCCATGTAATAATGGTTTGGTGGTGATGAACTCCTTTAGCTTTTTCTTGTCTGGGATGCTCTTATCTGTCCTTCAATTGTATTTTTTTTCATTTTTAAAAAATTGTTTTTCAAGTACAGTTGTCCCCATTTTCCCCCACCCCTACCGACCCCAGCCATCCCCACTTCTCACCCTTGATCCTACTCCCACCTTTGGTTTTGTCCTTCAATTTTAAATGACAGCTTTGTTGGGTAATGTTGGTTGTAAGTCCTTGCTTTACATTACTTTGAATATTTCTTGCCAATCTCTCTGGCCAGTAAAGTTCCTTTTGAGAAATCAGCTGATAGCCTTATGGGAACTCCCCTGTAATTAACTAACTGCTTTTAAGCTTCTGTCTTCATCTTTAACCTTTGGAATTTTAATTATGATGTGTCTTGGTGTGGGCCTCTTTGGGTTCATCTTATTTGGGACTCTCTGCTTTCTGGACTTGTATGTCTACTTCCTTCGCCAAATTAGGGAAGTTTTCTGTCATTATTTTTTCAAATAGGTTTCCAATCTTTTGCACTTTCTCTTCTCCTTGTGGCACCCCCATGATGTAAATGTTGGTATACTTGAAGGTGTCCCAGAGGCTCCTAACTCTATTGCCATTTTTTGGTTATTCTTTCTTCTTGTTCTAATTGGGTGTTTTTTGCTTCCTTATATTCTAAATTGCTGATCTGATTCCTGGCTTCATGCACTCTATTGTTGATTCCTTGTAAATTGCTCTTCATTTCAGTTTGTGTCTCCTTTCATTTCTGACTGATTCTTTCTTTTGGTTTCTTTTTTATGTTGGTGAAATAACCAATGAGTTTCTTGAGCATCCTTATAAGCAGTGTTTTGAACTCTGCATGTGAAAGATTGCTTGTCTCCATTTTGTTTAGTTCTTTTCTGGAGATTTGTTCTGTTCCCTCATTTGGACCATGATTTTTTGTCTCCTTGTTTTGGCAGCCTCCCTGTGTTTGTTTGTGTGTATTAGGTAGAGCTGCTATGATTCTTTGTCTTGGTAGTATGGCTTAATGTAGTAGGTGTTCAGTAGGGTCTGGTGGCACAGCCTCCCCTATCACCCAAGCTGGGCACTCAAGGTTTGCTCCTCATATGGGCTTAGCACACCCTCCTCTTATAGTTGAGCCTTTATTGTTGTTGGCACTTCAATGGGAGGGATTTACCCAGGCTGATCAATTGCAAGGACTGGCTGCAACCACTGACTGCTGACCACTGACTACCATAGAGGATCAGCTGTGCAGGGGCCCACTCCACAGAGCAAGACTTACTTCCACAGGGCCCTGGTTCCTGATGAGTCCACACCTTGAGTGTGTCACTTGTGGAGTAGTTGAGTAGTGGTGCTCTGACATGGTCTGTAGCTGTCCCCTGAATGTGCAGGCTCTTTGGCCTCCCTAGAGGTGCCATCTTGAAAGGAAATATTCAATAAAAAATAATTTACAAACCTACTCCTCAGTCCTATGGAATATACACGGTATGTCCTGAAGACAAAATTGCCTAGGTACCCCAAAGTTGCAAAATAGGTAATGGGAAGAAGCTGTGCATACTTCAGGCAAAAATGCATCTTAAATCAACTACTGTAGTATGTAAAGTATGTGGTCTATTTAAGTGGTGGATCATCTGAAATTTTAAGGTGAAAGTAGGAAAAGCACCTAGAATTTCCTATAAGATGACACTGAGACAAATACACTTTTGCAAAACAAAATTCTGTCCTTGGTGAACCATAGGACTTACCCATGTGAAATTTCCACATCTTAACATGTCTGTCATTAACAAGAGATTCAGAAATGTTTTCTGTTGTTCTGCTGGCTTATAATGGGGTGGGGGAAAACAGGCTGGTGATAGAAATTTTATTTATGTCAGGACCATTTTAAGTTTAATTAAATTCAAAACTATTTAAAATGGTAAATTGGTTTTCTAACCAATTATTTTAAGAATATTATTCATCTCAATTAAGTATTTAATGATCAAAACAGTGATTTAATTTCTAAACTCTCTACTTTTTAAATATAGAATATTAGAATTTTATAAGCTTTAGAAAGATCCAGAATACTAGGCTTTACACCTGAAACACTTATACAATAATACTGAATATAAACTACACTAGAAAATAAATTTTAAAATTTGAAAAATTTATAAAGGTCCAGAATATATAATCAAATGATTATTTCATTTCAAAGAATAGTGAAACAAGCAACAGTTCATTTTTCTTATTCCTGCCTTCATCTTTTTCTAGGTTTATTTTCATTAGCAATCTTACATTTTCTGAAAGGTAATACCCAAATGGGAGAAATTAAGATAGCACTGCCAGGGGTTGTTTATTGTTAGATGTGGGATGCATTCATCAGATTGTGGTTCCCAGAGAGGGCAATCAAGATTGACTTCTGGTTGAGTGTTTGCTGACACCGTGCTACCTGGGATATCATATGCTCATTCTGACTAATGCCTCTAATCTTCTTACAACTTGATAGAAAATAAATGCAAATTTATGAGATAAGTGATCAGTGTCAAGAGTTCAGCCAGTGTAACTGTTCATAAATCATCCAAATCTATAACCCCTGCCTGTCCCAAGTCTGGGTATTTATCATAAACAAAAACACTAATTTGAAGAGATGTATGCAGCCCTATGGTCATTGCAGCATTATCTACAATGGACAAGATATAAAAGCAACCAACCTAACTGTCCATTGATAGAGGAATGGATATATGTGTGTGTGTGTGTACAGCCAGACTATGTATGTACATGTTGTAATATTTTGTATTATATATATGGTTCCAGACTATCTATCTAATCTATTTATCTCTCTATATAATATATACATATATACATACATATATATTTACAATATTTTGCCATTTGGGATAACATTTATGAACCCAGAGGGTATTATGCTAAGTGGAATGAGTTAGACAGAGAAATATGATATGATTTTATTTATATGTGGAATCTTAAAAAGCAAAAGAAATAAACAAAAACAAAATAGAAACAGAACCACAGACACAAAAAACAAACTGATGGGTATCAGAGGGTGGAATAGTTGGGAGATGGGTAAAATAGGTGAAGGGATTAAGAGGCACACACTTCCAATTATAAAATAAATAAGTCATGAGGATGTAATACACAGCATAGGGTATACAGGCAATAACATTGCAATAACTGTGTATGGTGACAAGTGGTAATTACACTTATTATGGGGATCATTCTCTAATATCAACATCAAATACTGTATATCAATATGGAATCACTATAATGCACACCTAAAACTAACAGGATATTGTACATCAATTATATGCCAATGGGGAAAAACAGAATACAATTGGGTTTGATTTTGAACAAATTTATATTTTAATTTGGCAGAAAGTTAGAAAACCTTCAAAATGGACATTGCAAGTTGCCAAACTCTAATGGCCAGGCATTGTGGGAATACTTTTAGTATCTATCCTGGGTTTTGTACAGAGATAATAATGTCTTCTTCCTTCAATTACTACTCTACAGTTGATCAAATTCAAGGTGGTTTTATTTATTTATTGTTTCCAAAGTTACTAATATATAATGTAAAATGTATCAACCAAGCCATGAATATGATAAAAAATTGTAAAGGGAAAATCAATGTTCACTTAAAGGCAATTAAAACAAAAAAGAAAACCTAACAGTGTTGGGGACCACTTTGTGTGGTATCAGAAATTATAGCCCTGTGCGAGCAAGGCCTTGCCTGTAAGTCTTGACCAAAAAGCTGGGAATGCTGGTGGCAGGCATGACCTGATACTAACACTGCGGGTCCCATGGAAAATCAGGCCTGAAGAATACATTGTATCCTTTCAAACTTGCTTTGCTTTGTATAGTCCTGTTGATATAAACCAATGTTTAAATTCAAAGCTTAAGGGAATGAACTCTTAATCTCATGAACCACATCTTAATGACCCTCTGGTGTCAGCATATCTAACAGACCCCGACTTGAGGCAGATCTCTGTGTTTCCTCAACTGTTATCTATAGATAATATCTGTTTTCTGTCACTATGGCCTTTAGACATTGATTGTTGAACTTTGCATGCATACACTATACCCTTGTGCCTACCAATCCCAATAAAAGCCATTTTGGAGAAGGGCTAGGGTCATTCCCCACTAGAGAGAATCACCACTCTCTTTCCTACTGGAACAACAGATTGTATCTGGGATGACTCATTCTCCTCCATGGTAGCTGGGAGAGCTCTGAAGGACGAGGCATCCCACATAACAGTATCTTTCATTTTATGTTCACTTAACATACAACACTGTGTAGAAGTATTGACATGAAAATACATTTTGAGGCAGGAGATTTCAGCAATCATGTATGAAATCTTATTTTATATACCATTTTCAATAAATGGAGCTAGAGTTTTAGAAACTGAATTATATCTATTTGAGGAAATATACAGATTTAAAAGGGTTGTAGAATTAATTTTTCCCTTCCACAATGGAAAAGTTAATTGATTTATAAAAAAAATGACAGTGATGTGTCTACTTGAATTCTTCTTCACCCCTTCCCTCCAGGCAGCTCTGTTTTGGTTACTCCACATTTGGAGCTGAACCCATACCATGTGTTCTTGTATACAAAGAATGCCACCTTATTTGCTCAATATCCCCAACCCACTCTCCCATCAGACTAATTGGAGGCCCCAAAATGAAGAACGAGTAGGGAAAATGAGTGATTTGGGGCCATCAGAGTGGAGGACTACATTATGTTAAAGAGAAGGAGACTAGTGTTGACAATGAATGAAAACAAGGATATCTATCCTTACTTCCAGGAGAAGAAACAAATTCAGTACTTCCATGTACAGTTTCCAGAAACATTTTGGTCAATAGCCTCCCCCCCCCCCCCGCCCCGATTCTCACATACATGCATTGGCCACTGGTATGGTTTAAATGTTTGTGTCTCTTACCCAAATTAGTATATTGAAATATTTAGGGTGAAGCCCTCATAGATGGAATTACTTTTTGCAAAAGGGGCCCCATAGAGACCCCTCAACCTTTTCACTTTGTGAGGACACATCAACCTACCATTTACAAACCAGGAAAAAGGCCTTCGCCAGAATGTGACCATTTTGGCACCATGATCTTGGACTTCCAGCATCTAGAATTGTGAGAAATAAATTTTTTGTTGTTTATAAGGCACTCAGCCTATAGTATTTTGTTATGGTAGCCCAAAGTGACCAAGAAAACCAACCAAGTAAAGTTTTTGGAACCTTGTAGATTTATGAACAATCTGCATTCATTTTTATTTAGTACTTATAAGAACTTCTGATATGTTGGGTTTAATAATATCAGAACTGACATTTTATTAAGTGAGTTCACTCTAAGACGTAGTTAATTCCTGGAGAAACACTACAGGGCCTGGGTAGATAACACAACTGACTCGAGAAAAAAATGTCCATGACCCCAAGAGTGATCCAACTCTATAAATTAGCATGAGTTACAAAAATGCCTAAAAGCATCTGGCCTATACACAGATAAAAATATAATCTTAAAATGAAAAGTAGGTGCCTCTCTCAACAATATATAAATGTGTATTTCGATGAACTCAAAATAATTGTAGTTGTTATGCATGCATAGATGAAAAAAGTGGACACTAGCATCTCCTTAAAAAGCAAATGAGATGAAACTGGAAAGCGGTGAAAGACAAATACCATGTGATCTCACCTGTAAGTGGAATCTAATCAACAAAACAAACAAGTGATCAAAATATAACCAAAGACACTGAAATAGAGAACAGGCTGACAGTGACCAGAAGGGAAAGGGGAGGGAATTTCAGGGGAAAAGGGGAAGGGTTTACAGGAACAAGTATAAAGGACACATGGACAAAAACTAGGGGTGGGTGGAAATGGGAGGGAGGGGGGAGGGCTAGAGGGGTGGGTTGGGGTGGGAGTAAGAGGCAGAAAACTGTACTTGAACAACAATTTAAAAAAAGATAGACCTGAAGCAGAATAACAGACTTTTTTTAAAAAAAGAAAGCAAATGAAACTGAATTTTGAGGCTTCACTGAATTTGAAAAAGTCACATTTCAGATATTGGCCTTTTTAGTTTTGCATGTTTCTATCATTGTGCTGCTGGGTCACAGCTACATCCTACCATTCCAATCCTGCCATTTGTTTGGCACAGTTATTTACAGTGATTCTTTTTGTGATGTGAAGAAAGACTTAATATTTTCATTTTCAGCAATATATGTGAATATGCCTAGTAGCTGGGAAATGTATTATACTTCTAGACCAAGGTTTTTCAACAATATCACTATTGACATATGGGGTAATATAATTCATTATTGTGGGGAGTTGTCCTATACGTTGTAAATGTTTAGCATCATCAGTGGCCTCTACCCACTTGATATCAAATAACATCTTGCTTGTCCAGTTTTCTTAACCAAAAACATATCCAGACATTGGTAAATGTCCCTGGAGGACAATATCATCATCCCCCAGTTGAGTAGATTGCTCTAGAAAAAAATTGATTGGTTACCTACTTATTTTAAATGACTCCCTTCAACAAATTCACTGTCCATTCCAGTGGAATAATCACTTATCTTTAGCCCAGTACTGGTTCTTGTTTGGTAGTGTTAGAGTACAGTTAAAGAATGGAAGTTTTGTCACTCTCTAGAGTGGATCTTAGCTGTTAATTTAACTTGGGTTTCAAATAAAGCCATTGACATTAATTTGAGTGTTTATTCTATGTTCCCAGATATGGAAACACATGCAAACACACAGAATCAATAAATATACAATTTATGTCTTTTATCTGAACCATATTCATTCATGACTACATATGTGTGATTCAAAAACAATTATTTAATATGCTAAAACATACACAATAAGACATTTTTATCTGATGCATTTTTCTCCTCTTGTGCTTTTCTCTGACAAATATTTCCCTAAGGTTCAACTGTGTCAGGGATGGAGAAGGGAGTCCGTCATGGAGAACTCATTCAGCTGCTCAGCCCAACAGCATAAATTTGATCTTGTAATTAGTATTCAACTCAGCATCTTGGACAGAAACCAGTGTTACAGCCAAGAGGTGGTTTAAATCACATAAATCATAGATCAATGACAGAACTCACAGAACTGGATAGATTACAAAAGTAAAGCTTTAGTTAAAAATAGATTAACTGTTTCCCTGCAGGAATTTTTTAATCCCTCCAAAATATATAAAACAAAAAAATTAGATCTAATTTTTTTGTAGCATATGCATATAATGTAAGTTGAAATATACTTTTTCACTCACAGCCACATTGATGTTTTGGAAATGTACATGTACTTTATA
The DNA here is from genome assembly GCF_004126475.2 of Phyllostomus discolor. Classification (NCBI taxonomy): domain Eukaryota; kingdom Metazoa; phylum Chordata; class Mammalia; order Chiroptera; family Phyllostomidae; genus Phyllostomus; species Phyllostomus discolor. The sequence goes on from NC_050198.1 coordinate 102,532,699, forward strand.
CCTATGAAAATATTCTACATTTATAACACTTTATTATTTAATGATATTAAAGAGCCACAAAATATGTGTGTTATAGCGGCAACAGTGCAATAGTGATGTGAAAGCTGTTTTACCTTATTTTATAAGTATCAGATTTTAAACTTCAAACTCAATCTAGAAAATGTTTCTATTTCTTAAGAAACACTGGATATCTTTTAGTCTAAATTCTATAACTCAAAAAGCATTACAGATTTTGAAGTTATAGTAAATAAAACTGAAATGGTAAGTTCTATAAATTTTTGAGCTTAAGAAATTATCTCATTCTCAAATAATCATCTCATTAGCTCTTTTCACTATTTTCTTTTAGAATTCAGAGTCATTCCCAACTGTGCAAAAATTACTACATTCCCAACTTGAAGTAATTTAAATATATATATGCTCAAATGTAGCATATTATAAAGTTCTCAGTAAAATTAACAACTTAATTTTAAGTGCCATAAAACATCTTTTTTCTTGAAATTCCAACTCTGACTCCTTCTACTTTAAAGTAGGTATAGCTTTGATTCCTGACATCAAGGAACATACCCAGAATAAGAAAAGAAAATTTTTCTAATATTACAATCCCAGACACTAAAAAAAAAAAAAAATCAAATAGGTAAAATTCAGAGTTCAGGCACACCATCTAATCTTGTCATTTTTGACAACTTTTCTTGGAGTAGGTAAATTAACTTGCAGATTCAATTTGCTGGGAAATCATCAAATATAATGAAAGAAAAACCTAAACAATACAATTGAATTTTACAAATGTTACTCTAAAGGAAAGAAATTTAATTAACAATTTTCTGAGATGTACGAATTACAGAATTAGTACCAACATATTAAAAATGTGTTTTAAAATGATGACAACATGTAAGCAAAATTTTTCACTGTTTTGCCTCTCATGTTTTATATTTATGGCATATTCTCATGCTGCCTCTTATGAGGAAAATGCAAATAACTTCCAGATCATAATCACCTTACTAAATAAGACGGTAAAAACCACCATCTTAAGCAATAAAGCTTTTTTATATGCATTTTAATAATATGAGTACTCAAGTGGAGAAATCAATTTTAAAGTGGTTACTAATTGTTACATAAAAACAAAATATCTATAAGACAAAATTGAAAGAAAGCATCATGCTGTCTACTGTTTCATGATTTATTATTTGCTACTTAGACAAGTTATATTTATTGACTTCCATATAAGTTTCTAGAAGAATCATGTAAATATCAGGGTATAACTTTGGTGTTTGGGTTGATTTATGTAAATCCATAATTAATACATGAAAACAGAATAACTATTTTAATATAAAACTTCATGGTATTTTTTAATTCAAATTCTCCAAGACTGTGGTTAACTTACTCCAAATTATATGTTTCTATTCTCTGTCTACTATAATCAAAACTTTAACATTTGTCAGAAAGTATATAATATGTAAATAGAGTTATGATATTAAAAACATTGATCACATTACTAGAGATCCAGTTAAAGAATATTAACTACCCACATGGTGCTTAGTCATACTCCATGAAAGGGTTACAAATCACAAAACCTTATTTTCATAGTTTTAGATAGAAATATTTCAAGGTCTTGATTATTTAGATATATTTGATGGATGATGTAAACAACAGACACTTTTAAGTTCAAAAATAAAATTATTATTTTTAAAAAATGCAAGTAGAGTCTTCTGAGGAAAAAATCAATGATAAAATAGAAACTGCTATTTCAAGTTGTGAACAGACATTTGAAATATTTCTTTTCAATCTATAGGAATGAATATTCTGGAGTGAGATAAGTTTACAGCACTTAAGTCTATCTTCTGTACAATTTATGAGAAGAAAAAGAATGCCACACTGCCTTTAGAATTCACCTGATGAAACATGTAAGACATTAAATGAATGAAGCTGAAAATGCAGCCATAAAGGTTTATCATTTTATCTAATGATTCCATTATGTCAGTTTTTAAGTCAAATTTTTCATCCAAAATGAAAATAGCTAATATATCATTGGGAAAATTTATTAAAGAGATTTAGATTCTCAAGTATGTATGCATTTTAATGAGTCTGAATAACAAATGTTTTATAAAGAACAAATAAAGGGAAAAAAGAGTTTGGGAAACTCTACCAGATCTGTTGCAAACTAATGGAATTTTTAAATACCACCTAATACAAAGCACACTCTATAGCTAGTCATAAGATTAAAAGCTTTTCAAGTTGCTATCTTGGGAAATTTCTTTCAAGGAAATTACTACAAAGCCTTGTTTTAGTAGGTTCCCCTACTGTGCTTCCCACTGTGTTTTTTTAATAAGGAAAGCTATCCATCCATAGAGGTGTATCCTGTTCTCCATGCTTCAGCGTCAAGCAGCAGGCAGATACTGTAGACACTCGGTGTTTGACTCTTTAATTTTCACTCCATAATGTTAATGCCTCCTTTTGCTGACTGATGCATGTATCTTAGTGGTTGTTTAATTATGAGTAGGCACAGATTCTCCCCACCCCATAAACTCCCCCATTTCTAATCACAGTCAGAGAAAACAATACATAATCTAAGGTATCTTTATGTATATAAGATAATAGGTGTTTAGTATAATCATAACCAAAAAGTCAACGTGTATGGTTCAAATTATTAAAAAACAGAAAGCATATTTAATAGCATGCATCATTTTATTATTAATATGTAAAAGTAAACACCAGAAGCTACTTTAAAATTCTAAATTCTTAATTGTCATTTTACATTTTCAAGCTATGCAAAATACAACTGTTAAACTAAAAAAATAATTTAAAATATTATGGAGGACTCAGAGTATTTTACTAACATCCACACACTCAGAATTAAATGAACAGAGGTGAAAAATATTTTTAATGTATGGAGACCTCTTTATTTGTTACTTAAAATTTTAACACCAATTGTCTCTTTTGGGAAAAAAAGAAAAACATAGACCTCTCTTATGAAATGAGTACCATAAAATGGTATTTTACTGAAAACAAGAAAACATAAATGTATACTCACCAAGAAGATCTAATGTAAAAAAAAAAAAAAAAAAAGAAGATCTAATGTATATTATACTTTCTAGGGAACCAAATATGGATTTGGGTATTTTCAGATTAGTTTAATCCCTCCTTAAAGGTACTTTGTATTATTGCATAACAGAAATTGTGTTATTGATAAATCTTAAAATTCCTGCCTCCTGTAAAGCAGGGGAGAGTAATGGTGAATAAATAGGGATAACTGTAATTGAACAACAATAAAAGAAGAAAGAATAAAATTCCTGCCTTGTATAGAGTTGTGTGTTTTTTATAAAGGCCCAGATATAGCTATCAAGGTTAGAGCAAGAATTCTTGTGATCAATATTTCACTACCAATACTAGTTACATCAAGAAAATGTGTACTTATTCTCACTAAACAAATTATTTAGAATTGATGACATTGGTAATGTAAAAAGGCATGTGAAAACTGTAAAATTCCCTACAAATTCACAAAATATTCATGCTATTTATATCAATTATATATAGAATACTACTACTTCTCCCCACACAACATACCCAGTCAAGGGAAAATAATATCTTGATAATAAAAAGCAATATGTTTTATGTTTTTTATTTCTGATTTTCATAGCTAACAGTGACAAATACTTTGCTGAAAAAGAGCTTTTAAAATAAAGCTTCTTTAAAAAGAGCTTCTAACATTCAAAGATAGTCAATGAATTCTCATATTATAATGCTTCAAATATCAAATAAATAGCAAGGAATTTTAATAATGGTGATTGAATTTCACATGTAATTAAATCAAAATTGGTAGATAAAAATGAGATTGTACAAAGACTAGTGGTATAGTGCCACCAGTATTGGGTTGTGCTGCATCCATGACAACAGAATGGAAGGTTGCGTTTACTACTATTATCTTACATACTCACAGCTGAATGCTAATTCAGCTATACTGAGAAAAATCAAGTTTCAGATCTGAAGCCACTGAACTTACATAAACTGTGCATAGAGTTACAAATACAGAAAAGAATAGAAAGATATATTACAGCATGGAGATCTCTCAAAAGGTCATCATTTTAAAGTGTACATAGATAGGCTAATTGGCAAACATTCAAAGAATATTTATTAATGCAAAAATAAATTTAGTAAAAAGAATATTTTGTTTCTAGGATGTTTTGGAGAGCATAATCAGCAAACTAAGAGCTTATTCAATTTTTTTCCACATTAAAATTAAAAATTGACTATTTCTTTCAAATAAGCATTGACTTAGTAGGGTATTGTCTAAGTTACCTTTAAAAAAGAGCCTGAGAAAAGGGGAATTAAATGCAATTATATATCTTTTACTGATTTGATTAAATAAAGCTTCACTACTTTTTAAAAAATAAAACAGGAATACAGTAATCAAATTTTATATTCCTCTTTTCCTTTGTTTTAAAGATGAGAATCTACTGCTATATATAAATAGGTGATGATAATGATGATGATGATAAATGGTAGATGATAGATAGATAGATAGATAGATGATAGTTTATGAATTTCCTGTCTGATGCAATCCCATATTGAATCTGAAGTATCCAGGAGGCAGTAACTTAGTAAAGTCCATGACTAAATGTAGCTGTCTTATGATGGAGATTCTAATTACGTTACTGTTAACCTTGCCATCTTCTCAGAAACTAAGAGATTCCTTCTAGAAATTCTTTTCCTATATGGCAGCTACTTTTTCTTCTCGAATAGAATGGTTTTTGTGCCTATACACAGACATTGTGAAATAGAAATTAAGGCTAATCCCATCATTATAAAGTAAAGAAGAGACTTGGAAATTAGTCAAGTAACTGGAATAATGTCTATTATCAAATTAGAAAACCAATACAGATAGACAGACAGAAATGCACACACATAGTATAAGGTAAAGTTTGAATTATACAATATAGAGGAAGGTTTCCAAGCAGCAATCTTATGAATTAGTGCAGAGAGTGACATGCTTACTTCCCAGTTTCCTTTCTACCCTGTACACCTTGAGAGTGGTTATACTGACATCTTTAGTAATTGCTTTGGTCTATGGGATAATTTGAAATATAAAATATTGGTCTTGAGTTAAGTGTCAAATAAATCTGAAATTATCACATCTTCCTTTAACTTTGTTTTAAGAAGTCCTTAGTGTACAATTTAGGCAATTGTAAGAACAGCTCAAGAAAAGAATTTATTACTCAGTCAAAAGTGAGCTATTTGTCTTGCTTCATCACTTATATTGATTAATTATAATGGATAACTACCAAGCTTTCTTTTTCATTACTATACTAACATGGGCAGATTGTTCTGCACATTTAGCCCATATCAACAGTAATTCATTTATTTTTCTCTAAATCATTAAATAAATGTTTATCAAGCATTTATTGTGTGTGTCAGTTACTAAGTCATAAGCTACTAAACTTGCTAACAAAAAGTAGTGCATTGTAGTATTGTGGACTCCAGTGCCAAACTGCCTGAGTTCAAAATTCATTTCTATCACTTAATAGAGCTGTGTGGCCTTGGGTAACTTACTTATCTTCTCTGTGTTTCTGTTTACTCAACTGTAAAATGTAGATAAAAATATTATGTATCCATATGGTGTCATAAGGATTAAATTAGGTAATTGCAGTAAAGCACTTGGCCCAGGAATTATTGTATAAAAGACAGTAAAATGTATTTGTTAGAATAATTATACCTCATCCAGATGAATCACCAACAAACCACGTACAGACTGGAACTACAGTCCCAAGATGACAAAGACCACAATCTTAACTAAAACTTTGTTACAGGAGAGAAACTGGATTAAAAAAATTAAAAGTATGAGGCTCCCATATAAAAGCAACCCTAGCAATAGTAGATTCATATTGCTGAACATTTTAAACTATGACTCAAACTACTGCAGATGACTAAAAAATTCTACCTGGAGAAACAACAAGATGCCTAAATTACAATATTTGATTGTCAATATGGCAATTTACTACCTGGAATGAATGCTTTGTTTATTATAACAACCCAGGTTCCAGTTTTCACAAAGCCATTAATTTTGTCTTTTTGTATGTGTTTTCCCCTCCCCTCCTTCCTATCTACCCCATTTGTATTTTCCTTACCTAATTTGCTGTTTAAGACATCTCCTTTAAGGTCTTTTCCTCTCTCTAGCCTTCCTATTTTTTAAAATTCTCATCTAAAGATATGTTAATGAACTTAGAGAGAGAGTCAAGGAGGAAGGGTAGGAGGGAAGGAGGAAGGGGGAGAGAGAGAGACAGACAGAGACAGAGACAGAGACAGAGACAGAGAGAGAAATATTGGTTGTCTCCTGACCAGAGATGGAACCCATAGCCTAGGTATGTGCCCTGACTGGCAATTGAACCTGCAACCCTTTGGTATAGAGGATGATGTTCCAACCAACTAAGCCACCTGGCCAGGGCTAGGTTTGCCTATTATTTATAAACTCAATTTTAAATCCTTCTTTCCACTTCAATGTACCATTGTATTTAATCGGACAAAGATATATTTTCCTCTTATGATGGTATTAATAACTAATATTTATAGAACACTTACAATGTAGCAGAATCATCATGAGGCAATTTACAATTATCTTCTTTGTTTTTATATGTATATGGTATATGTTGTTATTGTCATACTCATTTTATAAAAAAAGGAAATTGAGACTCAGAGATAAGTGACTGAACCTTTAGTGTAGAGAACATATTTCATAATTAATTTTTATTTACTGCAGTAGAACTGCCTTTGCGGAGCCTTAAGAAATGCAAAAAAAGACCATATCTTTGCCATTGTCTTATTTTAATAATTTTTATATCCTTGTCTACATCCTGTGCTTATAGTGAACAAAATTATCATTAATATTGCCAAGATTAATATTTTTAGACTTTAATTTGTTCATGAGCTCTGAAACCATGTGTTAGGTTAAGGACAGGGTCATGAATAGAAAGAGCAACATATGAAATTATAAAGACACCTGAATCATTTAAGTAATTCAATCAATATTTGAAATATTTTATAAAGTCCACTAATATAATTTCTCACACTTGAACTAGGACACATGTTTCTACAGATATGAGTGCAATTATGGGGGCAATGGTACAAAATATTTGAAATTAGAAATGTCCTGGGAAATCCAGAGCATATGATCACTGTATCTATACAACAAAATGAAGTAGGACTGAACTGAGCAGATGTTTTAGCACCATGTAGGCATAGGCTTAATTTGTGAAGATTTTATGCATGTTTGAGAAAAGCTCTGTATAGCTGTATTTCAAAATTGTTTGGATATGTCTGTTTTAAAGTGTTTAAAATATTCAGAACAGCAAAAGGGCAGAGCCCTCTGTGAGAAGTAGAGTTCTGAGAGGAAGCCAGATTGGAAAATGTAGAATTTGGCTAAAGTGATCCCGTATGATGTGAATCACTCATAAAGAGAAGAAAATGTTTCCCAAGGTTACTGGAAAAGAAAAGTCCCAAAATAGCTAGCTCTCCACAGTTTAAGGAGATAGCTTACATTTTGGAGCAGGGCACAGAATATCTATGTCCTGAATTCCAAGGCATAAAGCCACCCAAACTGATTCACCCTAGCTTAAATTCTCAAATATTTAACAGTTGGTTCTGACAGAAAAGTTCCTCCAAAGATTTATGCTTTCTAACTCAGGTTGAAGTTATCACCAAAGTTTGACATAGCTTCACTAATATGCAATCCTGCCAAATTATACAAATCTCCCTTTTTGAATGGCCATAGATTAGTAAACCTCCTCTTTCTCTTCACAAACAGGAACAAATCCCTCCCTCCCTTGACCCACCAATGTTATCTGAACCTCTTTCTAAACACTGTTTACTGTGCATTACAGTTAATTATATTATAGTCTTTTTTTTTTTTACTAACTGTGGGTGCTTTAAGGTTAATAGTCATCTTTGCATCCTGTTGTTGCCTAGCAAATGCTCAACAAATAATCTTTCAATCAATGGAAAGATGCTACAGATACAATGTAGCTTTATTTTAGCAAAGTCATTGATAATTTTTCATAATATCTTTGGAAACCAGATGGAAATTATAAGCTATATGACAATATTATTAGGAGAGGTTGCACAAGGTTTTATGATTATACAAAGAATATGAGTTAATGAACCCATATCAACTTGGAAGACATTCCCTGTCATGGTCAACATTTAGGTATAAATAAAGATATTAATGACTTGCTGTTCAACTCAATAGATGACAATAATCTAAGAGATAAAGCAGGATTTAAAAATCTAAAAAGTTAGAAAAACCGAACAGGATGGAAAATGGACAACAAAAAATATAAGTTCTCTACTAATGATTGATTTAAAGTCAATTGTGCAAGTACAGACTAAATTTAACTTTTTCTACTATTGCTATAAAATAGAAGATCTCAAGATTAGGTACAAGATTAAAATGACCAACAATAGGAAGGAAGTCAAATAAGTCACTCAGCTGGTTAGGGAGTCAGTACCTTGCTTGGATTTAAGCAATTGAGTTCAAATATGCCATCTATTAGCTTTGAATTTTTGGATATCTTACTCAACATCTCTAATTCTCAGTGTCTTTACCTATGAAAAACAGATAATAAAAGCATCTACCTCGTAGGTCTAGGATGAAGATGAAATTAGATAATTCATGCAAACTGCATAGGAGTTTCTGACGCATATTAAAAACTCAAGATAATGATAGCCTATGACAAATAAGTATTCCTGGGCAAAAGTTATCCTCTGCATCTGTACTTTTCAGAATAAATCCAAGATATGGAAGCATCCCAAGGGCCCATCAGTAGATGAATGGATAAAACAACTGGGAGACATTTACACAATGAAAGACTACTTGGCAGTAAAAAAGGAAACCTTACCCTTTGCGACAGCATGGATGGACCTGGAGAACATTATGCTAAGCAAAACAAGGCAGCCAGAGAAACACAAATACCATATGATTTCACTCATCTGTGGAATCTAATGAACCAACTGGACTAACAAACAAAGTAGAGACAATCTCACAGATAGAGAGCAGGCTGACAGCTCTGGTGGGGCCTGGGGGATGGAAGGATTGAGCCAAAAAGGGGGAAAAAAAAGAAAGAGCTCATGGACACAGACAACAGTGTGGTAATTGCTGAGGGGACAGGGGATGTGTGAAGGTGGAAGAAGGTATAGGGGAGATAACTAATGATGGAAAATAAATAAATAAAGCAACAAACAAGTGTTGGAGAGGTTGTGGAGAAAAGGGGACCCTAGTGCACTGTTGGTGGGACTGCAGGCTGGTACAACCACTATGGAAAACAGTATGGAACTTCCTCAGAAAACTAAAAATGGATCTGCCTTTTGACCCAGCAATTCCACTGCTGGGACTCTATCCTAAGAACCCTAAAACACCAATACAAAAGAACCTTTGCACCCCAATGTTCATAGCAGCACAATTTACAATAGTCAAGTGCTGGAAGCAACCTAGGTGCCCATCAGTAAATGAATGGATCAAAAACTATGGTACATTTACACAATGGGATTCTATGCAGCAGAAAGAAAGAAGGAGCTCCTACTCTTTTCAACAGCATGGATGGAGCTGGAAAGCATTATGCTAAGTGAAACAAGCCAGGCAGTGAAAGACAAATACCACATGATATCACCTTTAACAGGAACCTAAACAACAAAACAAAGAAACAAGCAAAATATAGCCAAAGACACTGAAATAGAGGACAGGCTGACAGTGACCAGAGGGGAGAGAAGAGGGAATTTCAGGGGAGAATGGGAAGGGTTTACAGGAACAAATGTAAAGGACACATGGACAAAAACTAGGGGGAGGGTGGTAATGGGAGGAAAGTGGGGAGGGATGGGTGGGTGGGCTGGAATGGGAGTAAAAGGAAGAAAACTGTACTTGAACAATCATTAAAATAAAATTAAAAAAGAAAATAAATAAAAATTTTAAAAGAAAGAAAATAACAGAAATGTTTCCAATGTTTGTAAAATGAGTCCAAGAATGGCATGATGATAACAAATTATATTACTTTATATTAGAAAAATAAATTGTAAACAAATTTTGCACATATTGCTCTCTAACTCTCATGTTCCTGAAGACATATTTTAATTGCAATCTGTTCTGCAGGCTAAGTGTCACACTTATCCTTTCTTCTCTGGGAAAAAGAAATGGCAGATTTCCTTGTCCCTCACCTTACTCTAGTAACAAACTAATCAGTCACTGTGAGTCAAGAGGGATTTTCATTTTCCATTTTAAAGGTCTTCATCCCATGGAATTAACACTTTGGACTGTTGTCAAGGGGAAACCAATCTCCAAGAAAATAAAAGAGGGCCTAGAGGTTAGAGAAAAGGCTTTAGTTTTTGCTAAATGTCCCAAGGTGGCACAACATCTGACCTTCTGATGACCCCATTGAGAACAGATGGATTGTAAGTGAAGGCATTTTCTATCTATAGTGTAGCTACATTCATATTTCCAAATGAGCACCGTGAAGAAATACCATTATTGTTAATGTTCCTTTTCCAGATCTACATTTCAGATAATACCCATCCTTCCGCTTGATCAGCTCTACAAAGAGAAATTTGAATCAGGAAGCTGGGGAGCTCATTTTCCAGTTCAGAAATTCTTAAAAGAAATTAGCCCCTAGTTAGGTAAGTATTTTACTGTAAATTAATTTTAGATACTGTAAGAAGTGACCTCAGATGTTGCCCCATCTGTTTCTTTTGACAACAGCTTTGCTGTTTGAAGTTGTTCTTCAAATTTCACCAGCTCAAGGAGAAGAGTTTCTTCTGGAGAGTTCCCAAGAAAATCTCCACACCAACAAATATCGTCATTAGCTCTCCAGAAGGCATGAAAATTCATCAGGGCTTCCTCTTTCCAGCTGGGTAAAACTTGGGAGGTGCATATATTAAAACACTGCCAAGTCTTTAAAATTATAAATTTTTGTTAAGTTTCAAACACATTTGTAAATTACTTTCTGTACAATAAATGTTCATTGTCAGTCTTTTTAAAATCTGAAAAATCTTTAGGGGTGTAAGTAGGTTTCTATTTGCTAATGTAGGAAAAATTTAAGTGTAAAAATGCCGACTATTGGAAAATCACATAATGAGAAGTTAGTTATTCTGTCATTTATTCTGTGCCTGGTTAGCTCTTTTGGCTAAATCATGACATTAATAAGATCATAGCGACAAGTTTTATCTCCATGATGGCCAATTAGCATTACCTCTTTTCAATAACACAAATTGCAACCATCACCTTAGTGAACCAAAAGCAAATGTCTGATTTTATGCCAGTGGAAATCAGGTGAGTGTGACTGGCTCCGTGCAAACCCAGGCCCACGATCAGGAAGTCTCTCAAAAGGTAAGCTCTCCAGATGAACTACATATACAAAGCCAGCATGAATAGTAAGTTAAACAATTAATATTTGTATAACATTTTGCATATAAAGTATATTTACATACAGTAGGGTACTTGATTTTCACAACAGTTCAATGAGAGGGGAGGAATTACCTTCATTTTATAAAGAAAACATTTGCTATCCTTTTTTCAGCTATAATCAGCCCTTAAGTCCTACAAAGAAAAAGAGAATTTCACAACTTTAAATACTAACAGAAATAAGAAAAAACATTTTACAGCTTTGAAACTTTTTAAAATTTCATTTTAATCATTGTTCAAGTACATTTTTCTGTCCTTTAAGCTTTGAAACTTTTGATATGTGAGTGAAAACATATTTTTATAGAATTTGCAAAAAAAAGGAGTTAAATGTAAAGCTGGCTCAAGCCATAGAATATGCATTTCCTTTAAAATCATCAAAAAATCTAATACTAAAGTGAATTTTCTATCCAGGTTCTCGGGACAGTTCTTCAGTTTCCCACTTTATTGTCTATATTGTCAGACAAAGGTTTCTGATCAGATAAGGCTTAAAAATTCTTTCTCCCCATTCTAACACAATAACCCTATGACATAGGTATTATTTTATTGTTATAAATAAGAAACAAATTCAGAGATTATGTTACTTGTCCATTTTCTTTAGATACAATATTTATCTGCATTTAGGAGTTGCACAATTAAAGATCCATAACTAATGAAACCAGTCCTTAGAAAATACTAAATTATTGGCCATCAAATAAGACCTGCCCATCTGGTTTTTGTTCCACTTTGAGTTACTCATAATTCTACAGAGCCAATCTAAATTATAAGCAATTACCAAACATAAGAGGTACTCACAAATTTTTAACCCCTTTTTTTCTTAGCCCCCCCCTTCTATAAATGCTGTACTTCTCATTCCAGGTATTCAAAGTAATGACTTTTCTCTTTATCTAAGGGTAATAGAGTGTTTATCTTCTCACCCCAAATTAAAGAAAAATAAGTTACAGAGCCATGTTAAGAGCAGAACTAACAGCTGGACAGTTTTTCTGAGGTTGTTTAATTATTTTTGTTACTAAATTAATAGACTTCAATTAAGTTAACAAATAAATGCCCAGTACTTTTGGTGTCCTGATGTAAAAAAAAAAAAAATCCCTTTCTGTCATAACACTCTTCTTTTAGCAGCATCTTCCTAGTGACATCCCAAAAAGATTTTATGTGGAGAAAATACAGAGTCTAGAAATGTTAAAATTCACTGGTCATTTCTATTTTGTACATCTCACTAGCTTCATTTTCTGCCATAAGGAGGAATATTTAAAAGAGAATACAAACAGATTTATACAAAGAAAGAACCTCCGCAAAGTTTTAGCAGCAACACAACTTGTTTTAATTTCCATAATTTTACAGACCCAACAAAGTGTAGACTTCATCAGTTTTGTTTCACATGAAAGGTTTCCTGTTCAATACAATTCCTTGTTATCCATTCTGATTCAGTTTGCAAGGGTCCTCCAATACGTTCTCAGATGTATAGCATTGCAGATATCCATGTTAACAGAAGAAAGAAATCTTTAGAAGACCTTATTGGAAAATTAATATGATAACTATGGTGATCTAACACTTTAAGAGAGTAGAAAACTAATTATTATTTTTCCCAATTCCATGTTAGTAATTATGAATAAAGTGAAACTTAAGTTTGTTCTTCTTCTTGGGGTGATACACTTGGTAGAAATCAGAAAAGAAAGAAATCTCTGCTTCACAACCACAAAGTCTCTAAATAACATTAATTGTATATTGTCAAATGAAAAGAAAAAATTCTGTCTTACTTTGAGGCAGTTGTCTGAAGCAGTAATAAAGTCACTAAAAGTTGATTACATCCTGTTCAACCAAAGTGATTGTTGAAAAAACTAAATATAGTTAGCAGAATTTTTATTTTAAAGAAACAAGCTCATCAATCCTAAAACATTTTTTTCTTATTTAACTTTATTTTATCTCCAAGAGTAGAATAAAAAACAGCAAAAAAGGGAGTGAATTAATATTTAATCAGGTATTTTTGACCACTACAATATTATTTGAGAGTATACATAATGCTCTACTTAAAGGATTTCTAACAAGAAATTAAAAAAAAAATTCTTATGTTTTCAGCTGCCTCATAATAAAAGGCATTTCTGCTCATATCCTCACTTTCCAGTTAAGTGTATGTAGAAACATCACTGTCTTTTTGCAGATTTTGGGGACCAAAATATTTGATTCTAATAATTCCTCATATTTTTCCTTTAGTGTCTCCTACAAATTCTAACTATATAAAATAATCTATTTCAATGTTGTCTTAAAATTCATTTCATTCCAAGCCAAAAAATAATTGGAATACCTCTACACCCCATAACTACATTAATATACCCTATTTTTCAAAATAAAAGCTTCTAGTTCGAATCACAAATAAAGGCAGAAAACCAAAACATAAGAACAAAGTAAAACAGTCATCTAATTTTATAAAATTATATTTGTGGAGTTTAAGTTTCATTGCCGTATGAGCACACATGCCCATAAGCACACACTCCAATGTGTGTTTGTGTATGTAAAGATTAAAAATTTACCAAAAGTCATGAATGTCATTTCACTGTCACTTCCTTTGATTAACCTTCACCTGACCTCGCTCCCTAAGGCGATTTCAGATTCTTTTGTTTCTGCACTTGAATTCTTCAGTCAAGCAGGTGAGTTTATTAAAAATCGGCCATTAAAAAGTATTCCTCAAAACCCATTTTTGTGATCTTTTTACAGATGTTTGTCATAAAAATAAAATTATTTTCCATTAAATACAGAAACTCTTTGTGATTATTCAGTTGGCACACCTTAATTCACTGAGGACAGATCTAAACTAGGCAGTTCTGCAATTTTAGCAATTTTTCCTATGTCAGTAAAATCAGCACAAATGATATATAAATATAAGGAGAGATCAGACACTATTGTAATCATATGAAATGCATGACTACAACTGAGCTGTAAAAATGTATACAAGCACTCATAGAAGTTAATAGTATGTTATAAAATGAAAAGTGATAAACAAAGAAAAAAACTTGGTTTAAATTTTTTTCCAAAATATTTCTGTCCTACATCATGGTCTTGGAAGCCACTCTATTCTATTAGAACAGTTGCCTGAATGAATGGATTATTAGGTGATTTCTTATTATTTGTTACAAAAATTAAAAGTGACTGTTTAATTTTTCTTTAAGAATTCAGTTCTAAAATAATAAAATCAGCAGCAATTTGCCAATATTTCGTAGAGAAAGCAAGGCTATATGGAAAGAGAAAGGACGGTCTTAAGCACCAAAAACAAAAAGGACCTTTTGAAAAGAATTAATATGGTAATCAACCACATTCCAGCGTTCTTCTCATACGGTTCTTATCCTTACCCCCTTTCATCCTTCAAAAACTACATGGACAAAAGTATCATTCCAATTTATAGTTGCAAGAGAAAAAAAATAAAACTTTAAAATGGAGGAACTGAGTTCTTACCAGTAACCAGCAATCAATCACTCATCATCAGAACAACAGAGGGTACAGCAGGTATAGCAGCACCTATGCAACATACTTGCCAAAAATCCTATTCAGCCTTTAGACCTAAGTTTAATTGTACAGGAAATACAGGGATGTGAGAAATGAATTAAGTACCACAAGAAAAGATGTAACTAAATTCAGAAGATCAAACATTCTGT
The DNA here is from genome assembly GCF_004126475.2 of Phyllostomus discolor. NCBI lineage: Eukaryota > Metazoa > Chordata > Mammalia > Chiroptera > Phyllostomidae > Phyllostomus > Phyllostomus discolor. The sequence continues at coordinate 102,547,774 of NC_050198.1, forward strand.
ATAAGCACAGTCCCCATCTCTTTAACAGCTCAAGTTTATAAAGAAAAATAATGGAGTATCTGTTAGATTAGAAAAATTATGCATAATATTTGATCAGATATGGATTTGAGTAAGCTATATAAGACATTTTGTGGACAATAGGAGGATTAGAATATGGGCTAGAAATTAAATTATATCAAGCAATTGTTTTTCACTAATAATTGTAAAAATGATACTTTTTATGATATACAAGTTAACTTTAATTTTCAGGGAATCATATGCAGAAAAGTACGAGTAAGATATCATGATATATCTATTATATCTGTAAAATAATTCCAAGAAATAGATGAAATAAATATGGCAAAATATTAAGACTTATTAAATCATAGCAGTGAGTATATGCAGTTCATCATATAATTCTTTCAGCTTTTTTGTACATTTAGAAGATTTTATAATAAAGAGTTAAAAATACATGCACACACCAAAAGACCTTAAAAAAAAAAAACAAACCAGCGAGTACTTCAGCCAACATTGAAATTCTAAAACAGAACGTTTCCTGTTTTCTCTTCTCTCCACTTGCATTCAATTCCCTCTTCCCTGCCCCCAATTCCAGGATCCTGAGCCTAACATTAACTGTTTCCCTGCTTCTGCAACTGCTTTCTACTTGATCATTAAAACTAAAATTCTCAGGTTAGGGTCCTGGTATATGTGAATATTAGGGTCCTGATATAAAAATCTACTTCCTTTCAGAAATCTGGAGGGTATGTCTTGAACTAGAACTATTCTGAGACCTTTTTAGGCCTTAGGTACTCTTAGATTTGGAAGCCCTATCCCACATCATATGAGAAAATATTAAAATATATCTACTTGTACATTAAATATAATTTTTGATTTAAAAGTCTAAGCAATTTTATTATTATAATTGCATGTTTGGTAACAAAAATATGTTGTGATTTAAACTTTATGAGATTTACATAGAATTTAAAAATTGAGTCACAGTTAACTAGTTGGTAAGTTATGCTTTCTAGAAATGTAAAGGTGGTTAAATTTTGATATTAACATTGTCTTGGCATATTTTAAAGACACTGCATACTTTTCAGCTTCTGAGAATGTTTACAGGTTCTTGAAAAACTTGAATTTCCTGGCCTGGACATAAAAATACGAGACCATCAAATAGGGCAGCTACTCCTGAAAAACAGCCCTGCCTGTCCCAGGTTTTACATATTTTGACTGGGCAGTTATCTTTATTAATAGGCAGTGTACATAAATGAATCATATTTAATTGAGCTAGAAATAAGAGTGTTTACTGTAAGGTTCTTAGAGGGGCAGAAATCTGAAAATTTGGGTATAATGATGTGTAAATCCACGTGGGGGTGCAGGTGGCTCCACGACTATTGGCCATTTTCTAGTAAGAGGGTCCTGTGTTTTTATCAGAGTTCAAAACTTTGTGATCATCACTGCCCTGCCTCCACAAAGGGAGTCACTAATTCTAGTCTAACTAGCTCCTATTGAAGATGGGAAAACACAACAGGTAAGGCAGTGCACAAAGGTCCCTAGCTGGTTAGGGTCTGGAGATTGAGTGTTGTATCTCTAGGTTCTCTAACCACCCCCTGAAATGGGTCCTAAAGTCCATCCTAGGATATTGTCCCGTATTGCACTGTATTTCTTTAGGCCTAAGCATCTTAAGGAAGCTCTCTGACTCCCACATGGTTTAACATATTTATGTCTTACAGCCAAGCTGCTGGATGTTTCAACAGTTTGAAAGGAAAAGCCAGCCTCTTTACCTTTGCTAAACTGAATATAACCTATTGGTTTCTAGCTTCAAAAGAGATCTCACTTGACTTTATTGTGCAAAATTCTTAGCAACATTGAGGTGGAGTTTATTTTAGAATTCCTCTGATAGGCCCATAACCACCAAGGTGAAAGAAATCATGTATGGTGATTTAACATAGGAGCCTGAAAGTCTGGCTTTTTTCTTTAATTCAGCTACTAAAATACAGAACAGAATCACAGGGCTCGGTAGTTATCTCAGGGTGGTCACTAAACCACTTCGTGACTCAGTTTCTTTCTCTGGAAAATAGCAATATTGGTTCTGAGCTCCCCTATGTATGGCCCTGTGGCCCATAAAATTACTACATGTGTAGGAATTTTCAATGTTTTTAGACAAATGATATCCCATCAGTGAAAAATCAACAAAAACATAGTACAGTCTAACACAATGTGTCCTGAAAAGCAGCATCTCTGTTATTTAATCTGTTATTTGACCTCTTAACCCAAAACTATTCTAGATAGTTTTCTTCTCCAGGCCCACTTTTAACTTCATCTAATGGTCATGTCAAGGAAAAATGGAGGACTTGGATTAAAATAAATTCTATAAACAAATCTATAAAATAAGTACTTGCTTTTTTTGCTCATTTTAGTGCATTTTTCTATAATTGAAAAGGTCTTTTACTTAGAATTAGAATAATAAAATAATGCATTAGATCTTAAAGTGTATCCTTCCTCAGGCTGCACTTATGTAAAAGGTTATATAGTACAACAGTTATTAATCCTTCTTCACTTTGACAATTGATTTGAATACAGCGTCTGTTGTAGACTATAATACAAGATCACAAAAGTTCAAAACTAATGTATTGCTCTTTGTTCCACCCTGCAAAACGTGCACCTTATCAAAACTGTTACTGTCATATTGATATTGTGCTGAAAAAAAATGCAGATTAGCTATTAAAGGCTTCTCTTTTTAGCTACATTCATGAATTACTTTGTAAAATCTAAGAACTGTGGTGAAAGGGGAAAAAAATTTCAGATGAGAAGTGTGTAACAGAGTGGAGAGGCAAGTAGGAAAAGAGGCCCCATAAAGGCTCCATTCCTAAATTCACTGGTGTAAATTTAAGAAATTTACATATTTAAATAAAACACTGATTGTAGTTAGTATGTGCAGATATTGAACTTGAAACTGGAAACTAGTAGTGGAGAAGACATCCGTTTCCATTTGGACCAGTTTCAAGTTTCCAGTTAAATAATACCTGCACGTATAGAACATACACCTCAGCAAAGTTCTGCTCAGATGCCAGTATTTTAACAGACCGGAATGGTTTGGCTCATGTTAGTGATGCAAACCTACTGAATTTAGAGGATAATAAATTTCCAGTTAAAGTACAAGCCACTCATTGATTTTTTAAAAAGAAAAATCTCTAACTCCCCTCTGTTCAGCGATTGTTTACAAAGAAGGATAAAATGTAGCTAGCTTTGTTTTTCAATTAGGTCTATTCAGAAAATTCATCAATCTTTTTCTCCTCTGCCCTTCTCCATTATCACCTCACCTCTGGAGGTCAGAAGGGTGCATAAGCCCACATGGGGTTAGATGAAAGAAGGGAGGAAAGAGGAAGTATTTGACTGCAAGCCTATTTGAGTAAAACTGCACAAAACCTGAAAATAGATGCTGAAATTGACAGTGGGTTTTTATGCTGCCCCCAGGCATTGATACCTTTAACTCGTATGCATATTTACATCTGTGTATTCTACTGTTAGGTGGCAAGCAGTTACCACAGCAACCTCCAATTCACTTGGCAGCTTGGCTATTGCAATAATGTCAGGAGAGTTTTGTGCATAGGGAAAGAAATAGATGTAAATAGTGGTAAAAACAGTGTATTGTATATACCAGTAACACCTTTTACTGGAGAGCATTCACCTTACAGCATCTTTGTTCATGCTATCTTAATGGTAGAACTGAGAATGTATCCCAGGTCTTTCAATGCTGTATCTCTTCCCATTTTCCACTCCATTTCCATCGGAGTTTGTAAGATTTTGAGTGCTTTAATATTGGTTAAAATTTTCCCAATTGTCTTTACACATTTGAGTAGAAGGCTTATATGTATGTATGTATAATCTATTCTTCATTTGGGCTTTTTACTTTTACTTTACTATTACGGAAATTCTTGCTTTAAATATTATGTGAATCAGAAATGATGCATTTAGCTTTACTGTTTACACAGATAGGAAGGATGAAAGAATTAGGTTGTTAAAAGAATAATCCCATATAATTCTTTTCAGTGGAGCATATTTCATTTAATACTATGTAGACTTCAAGTCACCTTAAGAGCTGAAGGCTTTCAGTGCACAAGATATCTAATAGTAGACTGCAATTAGTTCCAAGGATGTATTTCATCCCATTAGTGCAAAAATACAAGTGCAATGGCAAGTAATAATTTCTCATTTTCCGAGAATTTTGTTTTATGTTTCTGTTATACTGCTTTTATTTTTTTGTGTGGTGAAGGTTTGTGCTTTTATTATATAAAACATAATCTTTCAACAATATTTGCATGTCCAATCTGGAGTGCTACAGTCTATGTATCTCATTATTGACTTACTTTAGAAATTAAATTTCCAAGATACATCAGTTAATATCAAAGTTCAAATAATAGGAGAGGTGATTCCAATTTCCAAGTAACTTTTGGAAAAATATTTTAATCCTTATTATTAAATATATTTCTAATACATATTGAAATATATATGGATAAAAGTATATTTTATCTGGGATATAATCTAGAATTCTCCAGGGGGAAAAAGGAAGGGTAAGAATGGTAAACTGTTTGTAATTACTGAACTGAGTATTAAGCAAATGAAATTTCATTGTTATTATTCTTTCTACTTTCAGATATATTTGAAATTTTTCAAAATCAATGTAAAAGCAAACTCTTCCAAGATTTGGCCCCAGTACAATTCAATAAATATAATTTAATCTTCCTTAAGTGAAGAATTAGCCAGATAACTACATGCCCTGCATTTTACATGTTAGCACATTTAATTTTCACAGCAACCATTATATGAAAATGTTACCCAGTTTTACAGACAAGAAACTGAAAGCTGAGAATTGTTGGGAGTTCTGTACGACTACAAAACCCTCTGGATTCTGGACATTTCCATTTTAATGTATCTGCCTCACATCATTTGACACTAGAAACACTAGTAAATATGGGAGGGTAACCTAGATATGTTCTAAGCTCTGGAATGTGTTTGCATTTCGTTTGTGTGTTACTAATTCCCTAATAAGCATTTGTTTTGAGCTGTTTGTTCCTTGTAATCATCACCTTTCAGTCTCTGAAATGGAGGGAATAACATGAAAATTCAGGCTACAGTGTTGAAAGTTAAAATATAGTACACTATTTGAGATATCCTTACGCTATAAGGATGCTGTAGCTTAAAGTTAGCTATAGCTCGAAATCCTACATATCTATTTACTAAATGTGGAGACCCTAGGTTAGTAAAATATTCTATTCGAATAATAGTGAATTGAGGTTTTAATAAATACAGACAAGACATATGTAAAACACCACTGTATCCTTTACAATGGAGCAGAACTCTCAAGTCTGAAATATTGCTGGAAAGCATGACTTTCTCTCAAGAATAGGTTCAAAATACTAAGTAGAGTCTGATTCAAGATTTTCATAATGAATACGTATTGCTTTTATAATAAATGTCATTTTAATTTTAAAATAAATGGATTTTCAATTTAAAATATTTAACTAAATACTTCAACATAAATACAATGATTTTATTGTTTTATTTGTTTTTGGAGTAATAATTATTTCTTTCAATACCAAAGGGCCACAGACCTTTTCCATAACCCAAACAAATTAATTATATTATCTCTATTCAAAAACCTTATTGGTTTGGTTAATTTACATTTGTTTCTGAAATCTCTGCAATGTTTTATTAAAATAATTTATGACGAAAAAATTAGAGAAGACATGCATCCATTATAACTACACACATGCACGATCTCACAGAGACACACACAAAAGTCTTTCATTTTAAAATAAAAGTAGAGATCCCTCCAAACACTCAAACCTATGGGAGTTTAAAGTAAATCAATGAAAAAAAGCTTAAATTATTAAATTAAATCTTAATTTCTTGGGAACAATTTTTTCTTTCTGCTATGAAATATTTAAGTGTGTTTATGGGGGGGACGGTTTTCAAGAACTCCTGTAAAGGACACAAGGACAAAACCAAGGGGGAGGGTGGAAGCAAGGGAGGGAGGTGGGTCTGGCTGGGCTGGGGGGGAAATGCGAATTCTAATTGAACAACAATAAAGTAATTAAAAAAGGAAATATTTAAGTTTGTTTAATTGTGGAATGGAAAAGAGAAGGAGACCAACGATAATCACCAAGTAACCAAAAACAACCAGACAATTCATTTGATTTAATGAACTTGTCAATTTAGTTGAGTTTAATCTATTATTTTCCATGTGGTTTGCTTACAAATATTGCACACTTCTAGAACTTTATAGGCAAACACAAAGCCGACTGATACAAACACATGAGTTTTTTTTTTCACTCAGTCTAGAAAAATGATCAAAGCTCTTGCTTATATCTAGACAAGATTAGTATCTTCTAGTGCTTTCTGGTACCTTCTGACATTCTGTTTTGTTCCAAATTTGGACTCAGTCTGGGTAAAGCTGATATGGATGGTTGTCCTCATAGCATTCCATCCGTTATTCATGCTGTAATTATGCATTCATCCTTTTATTGGTCTATACAAAGTGTGGAAGCCATCAACAAAAACAAACCCTCCCAAGTGAAGAAGAAAAAAGAACTCAACAATTGTTTCAAAAATTTTTCTTCACAAACATAAATCTTAGAAGATTAAAGGAGTGACTGAATCAAATAAGAGCAAAGCCACTGATTAAAACAGCTAAAGTGATGTTTGTAGAGATATATGGCCAATTTGCTGCCTTTTGGTAAATATGCTTCTCATTTAACAAAATCATGTTTGTGTTTCCACTTAATTTATAATAAAATCTTTGAAAAGCGTTAATAGTCCTTATAAACAATGAAGGACTTTTACTTTACCGAACACTTGACTTCCACTAATTGCTTATATTTCATATTACATTAAAAGAGACTTAATTTGTTTATTTTCATATGACACATTATTAGACTGCCTGATTGTATGCTCATATCCCATTCTATATGAGTCATTTATCTTCATTTTTCTTTTACTCTGAAACCTTACACCAGAACACTTGTTTCTCCCATATACCTGATCATCTTGGCTCATGCCACCTGTCCAAATTGATGTCTTTATGGCTCCAGCTCAAATCATACTTACTTTATGAAGTCCCCTGCAATTTCACCAACTCACACAAATTATCCCCTTTTCTAGGCTGCCAAATGTGGTTCTCAGAGAGTGGCTCAAATAAGTTTGTAATTTTCTATAACCTTTCCATGTAATTTATGACATTAAAATGATTTCTGTTAAGGTACTAGTCTTAATCTGCCTGTTTGTTACTGTGTGGACCTATTCACAGATGCAAAAACAGTTGGGGTTAAATCTTCTGGCACCTTAGCAAAAATCAAAGCAATGTCACCAAATTGCTAGTAGTTACTGTATTCTTCATTTCCATACCCATGCAAGTAAAAAAAAAAACCCACAAAAAGCCAGTCTCACATAAAATAACCTTGATAAAATAATAGACTATTAATTTAATTTGAATTCTTAAATACACAATTTTGCAATAATTTTGTGATAAAACATCAAATACAGATAAAGCAAGTTTGCTGTATGCTAAACTATGATGGTTGTCTCCAAGAAAAGCAATTGTCTGGTTGTTCAAGGTACAATCTGCTACTTATTTTTTTAATGAAACACATTTTCACTTGAAGTAATGACTAATAGATAAACTATAGTTATTTAGATTTGGATATTTAGCAGACATTGTGTCAAAAATCAAGAAAGCAAGACAGTCATTTAAATGAAAAAACAAAACTGACATTATTTGTTGCCATTAATAAAATTTGATCTTTCAAGCAAAATTAATAGTTTTAAAAATTTGCATTTGCCACCATGATCTTGGCAAGCTCCCAATAATTAAAATTGTTATTATGACAAGGGTGTTGGAGGTAAGGATTATGATTTTTAATGTTATATAATAAAATGCCTCAGCATTTAGAGATTTTTTTTAACTCACTGAACAAACATTTTTCAAATGTCAAATACATTAACATGGTTTTGTATTTCACCTTATTACCATCTTATTACTACAGACATTTATCAAGTTTTGGCATAGTAGCAAAAAAGCGTTTCCATAATTATCTGAAAAAAGTTATTAAAAACTCTTAAAATTATGTATCTGTGAAATGCTGGATTGTCTTTTAATATTTGGACTAAAAGAAGATATCACAAAAGACTAAATGCAGAAGGAGATATCAGATTTCAGGTGTATTATGTGTATTATGGTCAAACCAGAATGATGAGATAGGCCCTCAACCCAAAATTTCATTAGAATGTTGCCACACACACACAACAAAATGGTATGCAAAGGTTTATTACACCCATAATAAGACTTTCTGAGGACAGCAGGGAAGTCTCCCAAGCAGGTCCAAAAATGGCTTGAAAAACAAACAAACAAACAAATAGAAACATGAATGGGCTTAGATTTGACTTTGTTTAGGGGATGGCTGTACCAGGACTTGCATGCTTTCAACTTCATACTGGTGTCAAGGGAGTAATGTGTATGTGTTCTTATCAGCTGGCCCAGATGTGGGACAAGAATGAAGGAGAGACAACAGGGACTTGAAAATCTGCAACACTCAAACCTTAAAAATGGAATCAAACACTATATTAAAACATTTTCTATTAGATAAAGCATTCAAAAAAGTTGCACATGCTGGAAAACAAAGCCACCAGTAATTTCAATTTGGTTTGGAAAAATGTAATGTTATTCTTCAAATCTGTTATTTATGGTAATATATATGTGTATTTGTTTTATCTTATCTTTAAAAGTGTTTTGTATAAATATTTAAATTAAGTTTATTTAATAGAGAGAAAAGGTTATTATATAATAAAAAATATAAATTCATTAATAGGATATAACTATTGTAAATAGTTATGTATCCAATATTGGAGCACCTAAATATATGAAGAAAGTATTAACATATCTGAAGGTAAAATGGACAGCAATACAGTAATAGCAGGGTACTTCAATACCCCACTTTCAACAATGGATAGATCATTCAGTCAGAAAATCAATATGGAGACATTGGACTTAAAGCACACATTAGACTAAATTGAACTAATAGACATTCCATTCACTAGCAGCAGAAAACACATTCTATTCAAGGGCATTTGGAAAATTCTCTAGGATACATCAAATCATAGGCAAAAAAAAAAACTCCTTTAGAAAGTTAAGAAGATTGAAATAATATTAAACATCTTTTCTAACTGCTATTGTATAAAAGTAGAAAGTAATTAAAAGACGAAAACCAGAATATTCATGAATATATACAGATGAAATAAAATGCATTTGAACAATTAGGGGGTCAAACAAAAAATCAAAAGTGAAATTTAAAAATTTTTGAGACAAATGAAAATGGAAACAAAACATATCAAAACTTAAGAAATGCAACAAAAGCATTTCTAAGAAGTTTTTAGCAATAAATGCCTACATTAAGAAAAAAAAAAAGAAATATCTTAAATACCTGTCAAGAAACTATAAGAAAAACAAACTAAATGAAAAATTAGGAAAAGGAAATAAATAACAATGAATAGACATAAATAAAATAGAGACTGAAAAACTAAAAATAAGATTAAGGAAATATGGATCTAGGGTTTTGAAAAGATATACAAAATACACAAATATATAGAAAATCTCATACACTCCACCAAAAAATTACTCAACCTAATAAGTGAATTTGGCAAAACAGTGGGATACAAAGTCAATATTCAGAAATTGAAGGCATTTTTGTACACCAACAATGAAATATCAGAAACAGAAATCAAGAAAAAAATCCCATTTGATATAGCAACAAGAAAAATAGTGTGCCTAGGAATAGCTCTAACCAAGGAGGTAAAAGACCTGTTCTCAGAAAACTACACAACACTGAGGAAAGAAATTATGGAAGACACAAATAAATGCAAGCCTATACTGTGTTCATGAATTGGAAGAACTAACATCATCAAAATGTCCATACTACCCAAAGCAATATATAGATTCAATACAATCCCTATAAAAATACCAATGACATATTTTACAGATATAGAACAAACATTTGAAAAATTTATATGGAACCATAAATGACCCTGAATAGCTGCAGCAATTTTGAGAATGAAGAATAAAGTAAGAGGGACCACCATACCTGACACCAAACTATATTACAAAGCCACTGTAATCAATTACAAAGCCACTGCAAATAGTATATCTGATAAGAGATTAATATTCAAAATATGTTAAGAACTCATACAACTCAAAAATAAAACAGCAAATAATCCAATTAAAGTGGGCAAAAGACATGAATAGATATTTTTATTAAAAAAGCAAATAATCTAACAACAAAACAAACAACCAAGCAAAATACAACCAGAAACATTGAAATAAAGAACAAACTGACAGTGACCAGAGGGGAAGGGGAGGGGGATAATGGCAGAAAACAGGGTAAGGGCTATCAAGGAACTGTATAAAGGATATGTGGATAGGGCCAAAGGGGGTGGGTTCGAGGGTGGGAGATGGGGGGAAATGGAGACAACTGTACTTGAACAACAATAAAAAAATGGCAAAGGATATGAATAGATATTTTTCCGAAGAAAATGTAACTGACCAACAGGTGCTCAGCATCACTAATCAGCAGGGGAATGCAAATCAAATCTAAAATGATATATAACTTCACACATGTAAGAATATCTATTATCAAAACAACAAGAAATAACAAATGTTCAGGGTTTGAAGAAAAAGGAACATTTGTGAACTGTTTGTAGGAATGTAAACTGGTTGAGCCAATATGGAAAAGAGTATGGAGGTTCCTGAAGAATTTAAAAATAGAACTACCAGATGATTCAGTGATCTTCTTTTTAAGTATATATCCAAATATAGAAATCACTACCTTATAGAGATATCTGTAGTCCCATATGTATATTATTCACAATAGCCATGGTATGGAAACAACCTGAGTGTTCATCAATGAATATATGTATATTCATTTAATGTATCATCATCAATGAATATATATAACATATACATATATGGATTGTATATATATATATATGTATACAGATTATAATTATATATAATGAATTATTATTCATCCTTAAAAATAGAGAAATGTTGCCATTTCTGGCATTGTGAATGAAACTGAAAGGCATTATGCTAAGTGAAATGAGCCAAACAAAGAAGGCAAACTCTGTATGGAATCAGTATTTCATATAATTAAAAAATGCTTAAACTCTTAAAAACAAGAAGTAGGGAAGTAGTTTCTAGAAGCTAGGAGTGAGGGAAACAGACAGTTTGGAAAAAGTGTACAAATTTTCAGCTACAGCATAAAGTTCTGAGAATCTAATGTACCACATGGTTAACTATTGTTGATTACAATGTATTGTATAATAAAAAGTTACTAAGTGACTAGAATTTAAAGGTTCTCACAAAAAGGTAAATATGTGATATAATGAATGTGTTAACTAACTAAATTGGAGGAGAATCCCGTTGCAATGCATACATACAGCATATCATCATGCTGTACATTTTAAATATCTTAGTTTTGTCAATTATACTTCAGTAAAGCTTAAGAAAATATAAAATATACAAAAATATCTGAAGTAACCAAATCATACATTAAAGAACCAGAAATACACTTATTTATATCAGTTTTTAAATTTTTTGAGTTTTAATTTCCTTTTTTCAGTTTCTTTTTTAAGTATATTTTATTGATTATGATATTACAGTTTTCCACCTTTATCCCCCTCTGCCCTGCACTCCCAACTGTCCAGCATTCCCCCTCACCCTTAGTTCATGTCCACAGGTCGTACATACAAACTCTTTGAGTTCTCTATTTCCTATACCATTTTTGACCTCTCCCCATCTATTTTTATGCCTACCAATTATGTTTCTTCTTCCCTGTACCTGCCCCCCCCATTCTTCCCTTCCCCCTCCCCACTGAAATCCCTCCGTGTGATCTTCATTTCTGTGATTCTGTTCCTGTTCTAGTTTTTTCCTTAGTTTGTTTTTGTTTTGTTTTAGGTGTGGTTGTTAATGATTGTGAGTTTGCTGTCATTTTACTGTTCATATTTTTAATCTTATTTTTCTTAGATAAGTCCCTTTAGCATTTCATATAATAAGGGCTTGGTGATGATGAATTCCTTTAACTTGACCTTATCTGGGAAGCACTTTATCTGTCCTTCCATTCTAAATGAAAGCTTTGCTAGATAGGGTAATCTTGCATGTAGGTCCTTGCCTTTCATGACTTGGAATACTTCTTTCCAGCCCCTTCTTGCCTGCAAGGTTTCTTTTGAGAAATCATCTGATAGCCTTATGGGCACTCCTTTGTAGGTAACTGTCTCCTTTCCTCTTGCTGCTTTCAGGATTCTCTCTTTATCTTTCATCTTGGGTAACTTAATGATGGTGTACCTTGGTGTGTTCTTTGGGTCCAACTTCTTTGGAACTCTCTAGGCTTCTTGGACTTCCTGGAAGTCTATTTCCTTCACCAGATTAGGGAAGTTTTCCTTCATTATTTGTTCCAATAAGTTTTCAGTTTCTTGATGTTCTTCTCTTTCTGGCACCCCTATAATTTGGATATTGGAACATTTCAGGTTGTCCCAGAGGTTTGTAACTCTCTCTTCACTATTCTGAATTCTTGTTTCTTCATTCTGTTCTGGTTAGATGTTTATTTCTTTCCTTTTGTTCCAAATCATTGATTTGAGTCCTCATTTTCTGCCTGTCACTGTCAGTTCCCTGAATAATTTGCTTTATTTCATTTTTGGGTATCTTTCATTTGTTCTCTCATTTTTTGACCAAGCTCAATGAGTTTTGTGAGCATTTTGATTAATAGGGCTTTAAATTCTCCATCAGATAAGTTGGCTATATCCTCATCCTTTAGTTCTCTTTCTGAAGTTTTGCTCTGTTCTTTCATTTGGGTGATATTTCTTTGTCTCAAGGCACCTGTTAAGCTGTAAGGGGGCAGGGCCTTAGGTATTCACCAGGGCAGAGCAACTTTCCTTGCTGCACTTTTTTGCCACCTTTGGGGGAGGGGCCAGAGAGGGAATAATGCAGCTTGCCTGCTCAACTCTAGCCCACTTTCCAAAGAACCCTCCTGTGAGAGTGGCAGTGTCTCCCACTGCAGCAACCCCACTGTAGTCCACAGTCAGATCTGAATCCCAGTTTCCCAATGAGCCAGCCCCACCCTTGTGGTCCACCACCTCACTGCGGGTTCTCTCTGTCCACAGTCTTACAGGTCTGTTTCAGCTGGTTGACTATTTCTTAAAATCTTTGGTTATTGGAGGTCTATGTAGTTTGATTTTCTGGCACTTGTGGTTGTTTATTGATTTTAGAGTGGTTGTTATTCTCCTTTTGATTGTGCAAGGAAGGGTTTCTATCTATGCTTCCATCTCGGCCAGATCTCTGAATTTTATTTTCTAATATAGTAAATATTAATAGAAAAAACTCACAAAATACTAAAAGTTTTTTACAGTACTTAATATAATGAATAATATATTTAAAAGTGCAAATAGTTCTTGAGACTAAAGCATTAGAAAGCCACAGTCCTAGAATTTCAAGGTTGCTATACTTCCTATAGAAGTATAGTATTTTTCATCAGCAACACAGTTTGCCAAATAACATGCATGTCTTAATATATTTTTTCCCATTTTCCTGGAATGGTCTTTTAACTCCTCCCATCTCTACCTTTTATAATTCAGCTAGATCTAAATTATTTACTTCAATTACTCTTAATATCCGGCAATTTCACTGCTATAAATATATCCTCATAATAAACTTAATCATTTACAGATAAATGTACAATAAAATTCACTGCTGTAATGATTGTATTAACAAAAAACTAGTAACAAACTAAATGTTTATCAACAAAAGACTAGTGAAATAATATATGGCACATTCAAATAATTTGAAGGCATATATGTAATATAGATGTATATATATATTGACATAGATAATATTAAGAGGGTAGATCACATTAAAGAATAGTGTATACAATAATATTCTAAATCTTTATAAATAAAATCATATTGGGAAAAATAATACCATAATCAAAGTTAAAAGGAAAGTGAAAAACTGTTTCAGGTGTTCAGGTACACCTGAAATCAATACAAAATAATATTGAAAATAAACTGTAATTGAAAAAATTTTTAAAGTGTATAGGTACTAAAGAAATAAATAATTCTCTGTATGGCATAGAGAAAGCTGTTAAAATTTGACAAAAGGTAAATATTTTCAATGTGCATAGAGTTCTCAAAAGTGGAGTCAGTATGGTAGAGTAGGTAGAGCCTGAATAAAAGGGAACCCTCATGCATTGTTGATGGGAATGAAATTATTGTAATCACTATGAAAAACTATGGAGGGCCCTCAAAAAGTTAAAAATGAAGCTGCTTTATGATTCAGTGGTCCCACTTCTGGGAGTATATCTGAAGAAATCTGTAACAGTAATTTAAAAAACTGTATGCACCCCTATGTTCATTGCACTGCTTTTTATAATAGCCAAGTTATGGAAGCAACCCATGCCTATCAAAGGTTGAGTGGATAAAGAAGTGTGGGACATATATGCAATGGAATAGTAGTCAGCTATAAGAAGGAATAAAATCTTACCATTTGTGACAGCATGGATGGACCTAGAGGGTATTATGCTCAGTAAAATAAGTCATTCAGAGAAAGACAAATGCCATATCATTTTACTCAAGTGTGGAATGTAAAGAACAGAATAATCAAACAAACAGAACTGAAACAGAGTCATAGAGAACAGACTGATGGTTGCCAGAAGGGAGGTAGGTTGGGAGACTAAGTGAAAGAGGTGAAGGGATTAAGAAGTACAAATTGACAGTTACAAAATAGTCACAGGAATATAAAGTACAGCATAGGAAATATAGTTAATAATGTTGCAATAACTATGTATGTTGCCAAGTGGGTACTGGAAATATTGAGGGAAACACTTTGTAGAGTATGAGTATATGATTGTCTAACCACTATACTATATACCTGAAATCTATACAAAATAATATTGTAGGTCATTGAAGAATAAAACCATTTTTAAAATGTATTGATGTCTGAAAAAAACCTCAGGAAGTAATTTTGTGAATATTGAAAAAGTTATTCTAAAGTTTATATAGACACAGAAAGTCCAAAATAGTCAACATCCTATTGAAGAAGACCAAAAAGTTGGAGAATTGATACTTCCTGGCTTTATGATTTATTATAATTCGACAGTAATTTGTGAAACAATAGACTGTTCAACAGAAAAGAAGAGAGAGCCTAGAAATAGGCACACATAGATATAATCAACTTTAACAAGAGAGCAAAGACAATACAATAGAGCATAAAAGTAGTCTTTTCAAGCAATGATATTAGAACAATTGAACATCCATATGCAAAAAAAGGAGTCTAGACATAGACCTTACACTTCACAAAATTAACTTAAAATGAGTCACAGATATAAATATAAAATGCAAAACTATAAATTTCCTAGAGGATAACATAAGAGAAAATCTAGATAACATTGGCTTTGCAATGATTTTTTATATATGACTCCACAGGTATGATACATAAATTGAAAAAAAAATTGATAAGCTGGACTTCATTAAAATGAATAATTTCTGTGTTGTGAAAGACATTGCCAAGAGAATGATAAGACAAGACACAAACAAAAAATATATTTTCAAAAGATATATCTGGAAAAACAAGTGTTATGAAAAATGTATAAAGAACTCTTAAAACTGAACAATAAGAAAGGAAATATCCCAATTGAAAAGTGAATCAAAGACTTTAACAGATCTTTGAAAATGCCAAATAAGCATATGGAAAGACACTCAATATCATTTCATCAGGGAAATGCACAATGATTAGAAAGGTCAAATTTAGTCCTGGCCAGGTAGCTCAATTTGTTGGAGCATCATCCCATACACTGAAAGGTTGCAGGTTCAATTCCCAGTCAGGACATTTCCCTAGGTTGCTGGTTTGATCCTCAGTCAGGACATGTACGTAAAGCAACCAACTGATGTTTCTCTACTCTCTCTCTCTCTTCCATCAATAAAAATATCCTTGGTTGAGGATTTAAGAAAAGAAAATAAAAAGGTCAAATGTAACACTAAATGCTGTTGAAGATGTGGAACAAGAAGAACTCTCATTTATTTATGGTGGGGATGCAAAATGGTGCAACTAATTTAAAAGACATTTTGGCAGTTTCTTATATAACTAAACATACTCATTCCATATGCTATAGCAATTGTGTTCCTTGTATTTACTCAAAGGTCTTGAAAACTTTTATTCACAGAAAAATATACATGGATCTTGATAGCAGCTTTATTCATAATTAAAACTTGGAAGCAACCAAGATGTGTTTTCATAGTTGAATGGGTAAACTGTGGCACATTCAGACAATGGATAGTATTTAGTGCTAAAAATTACAAAAGGACCTATCACAATGTGTAAAGACATGGAGAACCTGTAAATGCATACTACTAAGTGAAAATAGCCAATGTGGAAAGCCTACATATTGTATGGTGCCAACTGTATAGCTTTCTAGAAAAGGCAAAGCCAAAGGTATGGAGACAGTAAAAAGAGATGTGATCACCTGGGGTCAGAGCAGAGAAAATATCAATAGAGTACAGAGGATTTTCAGGGCAGTGAAACCACTCTGCATGATACTATATCAGTAATTACATGTCATTATATGTTTTTCAAAAACCATAGAATGTAGAAAACCGAGAGTGAACGCTAAACTCTATGCTATGGATAATAATGATATGTCCATGTGGGTTTATCAGTATAACAAATGTACCACATTATTATTGAGAGATGCTGATAATCCAAGAGGCTACTCATGTGTGGGGGTAAGAGGGCCTGTGGAAATTTTCTGTACCTTCTGCTCAATTCTGCTGTGAAATTAAGTGGCTCTAAAAATAAAGTCTATTTTCCATTCCATGGACATAATAAAAAGTAAAGGAAACATAGGCTCCAAATAATATGTACAGTATGACCCTTTTTATGAGACATAATACATATCCTGTGTAGAGTGAATATAAAAAGCTGTATATCCAAATAATAGTAGCAGTTTTCTTTGAATATGTATGAATATTTAAGCCTTTTTAATTTTCTAAATTTGTAACTTTATACAAGTTATTAAAAAGTTAAAGCTATTTCTATTTTGGAAATGATCAGTAAGTATAGATATTTAGGGCTTTTGGTGACATATTTTTGTTTTCAAGCAGTATATGTTTGTATTAATGAAGTAAAGATCAAAGATGTTTTACATTTACAAAAAAAGGCTTGACTGTGTTCTTATAGTTTTGTGAAGCTGTAAAACAATACCTAACTGTTTCTACTGTTGATATGGCCTCATCTTCATAAATTTAGATATTTTTCAATATAAATATGTAGCTGAAATCCATAAAACCAAATATCTCTCCAAAATAAAAAGAACATTTGTGTTATTTCCATCCTTCCTGAAGATTAATGTATACAGTGTTAAGTACTTAGTATTATTAGTTGTCCACTATAAAGTCTCAACAGATAAAATATTTTATAAATATATTACATATGCAAAACTTTAAATGGAAACAATGTCAAAAATACTGATATTCTTTATGTAGAGGAGTACATAAGACCATTTTTTCTTATTACCTGAGACTTCTCAGAGAGACTTCTAATGTAAACCATCTTTTCAAGGAAGTAGTATACACACATAGGAAGGATTTACTGCAAGAGGGAGGAGATACTATTTGCTTTAAAAGGCAGCAGATAGTCATAGAAATTTCTTCATAAAGTATAAGCCAACATTAAGTCACAGGTTAACTCTATTATTTTTATCCCCACATTATTGTGATTATTCATAGAGGTCGGGTCCACGTAGTATGTCCTCATTTACTAACATGTGCTCCCTCTGCTGGATTCCTGGCCATATAACAAGAGAGAATACTGGGTAAACAGTTTTATTATTCTTGGGTCATTATAGCTGTGTTGTGTGAAATATAAAGTTATTAATAATGTTAAATTTAGTAAATGTAAATAAATGTCCTATCTTTGTGACAGTCATTTTTTCTTGGCTTGGCCCATCTACTGTTATTCAGGGATCATGAAATGTGCATTTATTAATGCAGGGTGCCTTTTGAGCAGGACATTTGTAATAATGATGTTTTTTTTTACTACAGATCCGCCATCATCTTTGCTTGAGGCTGCTACCTTATTTTTCCGTTTACTTATGACTTAAATTTGTGTTTGGTGATCTACTTCACATTTACTTGTTGGTTTTCACATTCTTCTATCGCTGGGTAACTACAGTCCTGGTTACCCTGGCACAATCACAGATTATATATTGTCCTTGTGAAAGTATTAGATAAAAAGTGATCACCCTAGATGCCTTACTCATCACCTGCTTGTCACTACCTACCTGGCTATCAGAATCATATGTCTGCTGTTTTGAAAAAGTATAAACTGCTGAATCACATCTATCCTACTTAAACTCCCTTATCTTCTCTTAGAGTAAAACTAATCTATGACCAAAATGGTGGATGACCTAAAAGATTTGGTGACTATGATAAAAAGCAAAAACTATTGTTGACTTTATAAAACTGCTACTTTAATAGGGTAACTCATAATGGCAAAAAGCACACACCTTGCCTGCTCACAAATTCTCAGATCTCTCTGGGAATGATACACTTTGATTAACCAAGAGCTATTCCTAGGCCTTTGTACTTTGATGCAGTTCTCCCTTGTGTGCAGTTAAAAGGATTGCTTTATTCCTGATTACTTTTCTGCACTATTATGACTATGGAAACTAAGGGTACTAATAAATAAATGAGAATATCCATGAATAAAATAAAAATGACTGCACTGAAAACAAATGCACATCCCACTTCTGAATTCTCTATTTCTGATAGACTAAATCAGTTCATAAAAATTAATTTAAAATGTACAAAACAGATGCCTCTTTTAAAATTATTTCAATTCTAGTCCTTACAACTGACACATTATGCATTCGGTTTGCTCTGGGGTGCTCAAGTTGCATCAGAAAAAGGATTAGTTTTTAAATTAATGCCAATAACAATAACAATGGTATATACTAGTAAATAGGAAACCAAAAGCTCCAAAGACTACATGTAGACTACTGAAAAACCATCTTGGACTTTATCTAAAGTGAGATAGAATTTCAGGCTGTATTTTAAAGCAAATTAAAATGTCTAAATTGAATGAGAAAATACTGCCAAGACATAACTTGCAAGTAGAAAATAGAGATAATTATGTGGTTTTTATCAACAGTTTAAAACTAAGTAAAATTCAATAAACTCACTTTATAGATATCTGCATAGAAAAATCATTAGTGTTTAGAATATATTATATGCATGAAACATTTATCTACTCTGAAATTGAAATATATTCTTTTCATATAATTATTCAACTCCCAAAATATTTACAAGTAGTCCTTATGATATTTAATAAACTAGCTTCCTTCTTCTCTTAGTCATAAGGCAGATTTAAAAATAAAGATAATTTATACATCTGAGAAAAAAAACAATTGAAAGAATGGGGGGAATGAAGTTTTCTGAAGCTGGAACTTTTTTTTTGAGCAAACAGAAATTTGAACAGCAACAGAAATATGAATAATTGAAGCAAGAGTATCTCCTATAACTTATGCCTGACAGAGTGAAGCTACAAGTTAGTTCTTGGCAACAGAACAATAATTTCAGTGTTTTAATGCTAGTGAAAGCTGAATCAGAAAGACTAAAGACAGCCCTGGCTGGCGTAGCTCAGTGAATTGAGTGCAGGCTGTGAACCAAAGTGTTGCAGGTTTGATTCCTGGTCAGGGCACATGCCTGGGTTGCAGGCTACAGCCCCCAGCAACTGCACATTGATGTTTCTTTCTCTCTCTCTTCCTCCCTCCCTTCCCTCTCTAAAAATAAATAAATAAAATATTTAAAAAAAGAAAGACTAAAAGACAAATTTATTGGAAGGAAGGAAGTAAATTATCTTAAGATACCAGTTGTCCCTGGTCATGTAATATTAAAGAGCAAAGTCAACAATAAAGTAAATAGGAGCTAAATGAAATAAAATGGACATATTTTGAAAGAAAAAAGAAGAGAAAGTCAGGAGGAGATAGAGGAAATGAACATGGGAGTTAGATTCTAAATAATCTATCATGAGGATTCAACGTTACACAATAAAGTGAAACACAAAACATGTTTATCAAAGGGCTCTAAGCAAGAAGAATAAGGACAACTCTGACAAATTTTCTTAGATATTAATGTTTTTTAATGCTTGCTACTAATGTTTTTCTGATCTCTTCCATTGTGATTATTCTAAATGATGATGTTTAAATCATTTTCAGATGGATTTCATGTCCATTAAAATATTATGAATAAAAATATAAAAGAAATGAATATATACATAAAACTAAAATGGTAATTTGGTCATTTTAGATATCTCAATGCTTTAAAGCAGGGGTCAATAATATTTCAGAAGTGGGGTGCCTAATTGCTGACCTCTGGTGTTTTTTATATGAATTGCAGGGACACAATGTGAAGAAGTAGAAAAAGATACCTGCATTAGAATACTGCCCCTTCTCCATGGCTTTGTCTACACAATTATAAATTAATTGCATAAAAACTTAAAAATATTCCCTTTTAAGTAGAAAACCTGACCATATCAAATATTGTATCTTAATCAATCACTAATTTAAAAATCATTTACTAAGTCCCTATTATGAGCTAGAAATGGCACTACTGATAGAACCAGAGGCAAAACGGACATTTCCTCTGCCCTAATTTTTCTTGAGGACATAGAGAGAACTCCTTTCAAACAGCCCTAAGGTGCCCATAGTTTAGATGCAGGATGAAATTTAATTTTATTTTCCCTTTTTATTTATTTTTTGAGATCATGGATTTAATTTAATGTAATAAAGAATATTTCCCTAAGGCAATCTATGCAGAAATAAATTTTTATCCTTCATCTTAGGCCTATGTAATTTTTCAAAAACAATATAATTAAACACATCAGAAAAATCTAAGAAGCATTAGAAACAAATGTACAAACACATCTACAATCATTCTTATAGGAGAATCATCTGTCATAGCTTATAAAACATAGATTACAAAAATATATCATACTATAAAAAACTTGCAGTATCTGTCAATGACAGGAAACTGTAAGAGATATGAAATATAAAATACAACAAAGTATCACCTCATACTTGCCAGAATAGCTACCATCAATAAATCAACAAACAACAAGTATTGGCAACGCCATGTAGAAAAGGGAACCCTAGTGCACTGTTGGTGAGAATGCAGACTGGTGCATCCACTGTAGAAAACAGTATGGAATTTCCTCAGAAAACTAAAACCAGAACTGCCTTTTGACCCAGTGATTTCACTTCTGGGAATGTATCTGAAAAACCCTGAAACAGCAATCCTAAAGAACCTATGCACCCCCATGTTCATAGCAGCACAATTTACAATAGCCTAGTACTGGAAACAGCCTAAGTGAGCATCAGTAGATGAGTGGATCAAAAAACTGTGGTATGTTTACACAATGTAATACTACACAGCAGAAAGAAAGAAGGAGCTCCTACCCTTTGTGACAGCATGAATGGAACTGGAGAGCATTATGCGAAGTGAAATAAGCCAGGCGGTGAAAGACAAATACCATATAAATCTCACTCATTTGTGGAATCTAGTGAATAAAATAAACTGATGAACAAAATAAAACCAGAGGCATGGATACATGGAACATACTGACAGATCTCAGGGGGAGCGGGTGGAGGGACTGGAATAGATTAGCCAAAGGACATATATGCATCTATGCATGGTCCATAGAGACAACAATGTGGGGAAGGCCAGTGGAGGGACAGCAGGGGCTTGGTGGAGGGGGAAAAGGGGGGGATGTGGGACATCTGTAATAGTGTCAACAATAAAAATAAGAAGAGACTAAAAGGTTAGAAAAAGTTGAAAATGTAAAATCTGGAAATGAGTATTACCATTTTGAAATAAAACAGCTTAGTAGATGAATTTAAAAGCAATAGGTCATATTGAAGAGCAAATAAGTAACCTACAAAACCACTCAAAGGAAATTGTACAAGAAGCCAAGTAGATAAATAAAAACATGGATTCACAGAAGAAAAGAAAATAGATATGAAAGATAAAATGAGAAAATACGAGGGGGGTCCCCAAAACACTGAATTTATTAATAAACTTATTGTGTATTTATTCTTACATGTTTAAACTTCAGTCACCTTCAAAGGACTCTCTAACTGATGCAATACACCTATTGAGACTTTTTTCCACTGCTCAAAACAGTTTTTGAACTTGTTGATTTTGAGGCCTTTTAGTGCTATTGCCATTTTTTTTGTTTCACCTCTTCCACATCGGCAAACCCTTTCCATTTGAGGACTTTTTTCATCCAGGGAAACAAAAAAAGTCACTTGGGACAATACCAGGTGAATAGGGAGAATGGGGCACAGGGGTCATACTGTTTTTTGGTCAAAAACTGCTGAACACTCAGTGCGGTGTGGGCAGGTGCATTTGTAAGTCACATCATGAAATGGGCAAACATGTGGCGTCTTCAAAGAAAATTCACTGAAGCTGAACACAGCTTCTCAGAACAATGCCAGCTGGTCCACTAATACAAATGGGTTCCTAGAACATTCACCTAGCATGGGAAGCCTGTACAACAAGGGGCTCACCCTCCAGAAGATAATTCCAGCTTTTGGGGGTTCCCCCTCATATAATCAGAGTTCTTGAAGGAAAGTACAGAAAAGGGCAGAGTCTATGTGTGGAGACAATCAATGAGAAATTTCCAAGCACAATAAAAGAGATTAAAGAGTTTCAATGAATCTCCAGCAAATTGTTTCTCAAATATTTCCCATCTAAAGACATTGCAATAGAAGGACAAAACAAACAAACAAACAAAAAAACAAACGACAAAGAGAAAAATTTAAGCCCACCTCCAAAAATAAGACATCATCTTAAAGGTATCAAAATTAAATGTATTAGTGACTCTCAACATCAAAAATGGAAATCAGAAAATAATGTAATAATATACAATTCACTGAAAGAAAATCATGCCATTCTGAAAAATCTATGCCCAGAGAAACAATCAATTTAAAAGTTATTTTCTTTTTCTGAGTTCCAAAGAATAAATTTATTTTAGTAAAACTATGACCAACAGCACTTCCTGATATTTTTCCAGCTTTCTTTTTTTTTTTTTTATTAAACTTGTTGGGGCAACAGTGGTTAATAGGATCATATAGGTTTCAAGTGTACATTTCTATGATACACGATCTGTATATTGCATTTTGTGCACTTCCTAAATTCAAACCATCATCTGTCACTGCATATTTGGCCTCCTTTAACCTTTACTACCCACCTGCCCCTTCCCTCTTGTAACCACCATACTGTTGTCTGTGTTTGTGAATTTCAGTTTTATATCCCACGTATGGTCCTTAGCTTTTAATGACTGAATTATTTTGCTTAGCATAATATTCTCAAGGTCCATTCATGTCGCAAATAGTAGTATTTCATATTTTCTTATGGCTATTATTCCACATATTATATGTACCACATCTTCTTTATCCAACCTTCTATTGAAGGAAATTTTGGTTGTCTCCATGTCTTGGCCACCATGGGTAATTCTGCAATGAACACAGAGGTTTATATACCTTTGCAAATGAATATTTTCAAGTTTTTAGGGTAGATACCCAGAAGGGGATAACTCTATTCTTAATTTTTAGGAACCTCAATAGTGTTTTCAACAGTGCCTACACCACTTTATATTCCCACCAGCAGTGAATGAGGGTTCCTTTTTCTCTATCACCTCTCCAACACTTGTTATTACTTGTCTTGTCGACAATAGCCATTTTAATGGGTATGAGGTGGTAACTCATTGTAATTTTGATTTGCATTTTCATAATATGTAGTCAATTTGAACATATTTTCATATCCTCTTTTCAGGTCCTCTGCCCATTTTTAATGGATTTTTTTTGTGTGTATTGTTTAGTGTTGACTTTATGAGTCCTTTATGTATTTTAGATATTAAACTCTTGTTGGAGCTGTTTGCAAATATCATTTCCCATTCAATTGGTTGCTTTTTTCTTTTATTGTCAGTTTCTTTTATTGTGTGAAAGCTTTTTAGTTTGATATAGTCCCATTCATTTATCTTTGCCTTTACCTCCCATGCCTTTGGGGTCAAATTCATAAACTGCTCTCTACTACAAATGTCCATTAGTAACTATGTTTTCTTCCATGTAAGTTATTGTTTCAGATCTTATATTTAGGTCTTTGATCCATTTTGAATTATTTTTTTTACATGGGGACAAACTGTAATCTAGTTTCATTCTTTTGCATGTAACTTTCTAATTTTTCAAGCACCATGTATTAAAGAGGCTTTCCTTGTGTGTTTTTTACTTCTTTGTAAAAAATTATTTGCATATATACATGTGGGTTTATTTCTGGGCTTTCAATTTTTTTCCATTGGTCTGCATGTCTGTGTTTCTACCAATGCCATGCTGTTGTGAATATCATAGTTCTGTAATGTAATTAAAAGCCAAGTAGTATGATATGTCTGGCTTCATTCTTTTTTCTTAGGATTGCTGTGGATATTTGTACAGACTTGCTGTACAAGTCTGATGATTTTTTTAATTTCATTTACTTAAAAAATGGCATTGGGATTTGGATGGGAATTACATTAAATCAGTATATTCCCTTGGGTAATTTGACCATTTTAATTATTTGATTCTTCCAATCCATGAATGCATATTTTTTCATTTAATTGTTCCTTTTTCAATATCTTTTAATAATGCTTTACAGTTTTCAGTATATTGTTTCTTCACATGTTTTGTTAAGTTTATTTTTAGGTATTTTAATTTTTGGTTGCAATTGCAAAAGGAATATTTTTTATTTCTTTTTATGAAGTTCCATTATTAACATATAGAAAAACAGTGGATTTTTTTGCATTGATTTTGTATCCTGCAATTTTCTGTGTTGTTTATTTTTTTCCAATGGTTTTTGGTGGAATCTTTAGGGTTTTATATAGAAATAATTTCATCTGCAAAAAGTGACAGTTTTACTTCTTCATTCCCTATTTGGATGCCTTATATCTTTGTCTTGCCTACCGCTCTGGCTAGGACTCCCAGCGCTATGTTGAATAAGAGTGGTGAGAGTGGGCATCCTTCCTCTGTTCCTGATCTTAGAGGAAAAGCTTTCAGTTTTCACCACTGAGTATGATATTAGCTGAGGGTTTGTCATCTATGGCTTTTACTATGTGTAGGTACATTCTTTCTCTACCAATTTTATTGAGTGTCTTAATCATAAATGGATGTTGTAGCTCATCAATGCTTTTTCTTATGTATTTATAAGAGCATATGGTCTTTATCCTTTCTTTTGTTAAAGTGTATTACATTGATCAATTTGGAAATGTTGAACACATTTATGATAAAAACTCTCAGCAGAGTGGAAATAGAGAGATCATGCCTCCACATAATAAATGCTGTACATGAAAACCCTACAGCCAACATCATGCTCAATGGACAAAAACCAGAAGTGTTTCCCTTATGATTGGGAACAAGACAGAGACATTTTCTTTCACCATTCATATTCAAAATAACATTGGAAGTCCTGGCCACAAGATTCAGACAAGAAGAAATAAAAGACATCCAAATTGGAAAAGAAGAAGTAAAACTTATTCTCCAATGGCATGATATTGTACATAGAAAACCCTAAAGACTACACCAAAAAACTACTAGACCTAATAAATGAATATGGCAAAGTAGCAGGATACAAAATTAATATCCATAAATTGGTGGCATTTCTATATACCATCAATTAGCTAACAGAAAGAGAAACCAAGAAAACAATCTAATTTAATATTGCACCAAAAATATTACCTAGAAATACTTTTAACCAACAAAGCAAAAGACCTGTAATTAAAAACAAATTTTTTACAGATATAAATAAGTAGAAGCATACACCAGGTTCAGGGATTGGAAGAATTAACATCATTAAAATTTCAATAGTACCCAAAACAATCTATACATTCAATGCAATACCTATTAAGTCATCAATGGCATATTTCAAAGATCTGGATCAAATATTGTAAAAATATATAGAGAGCCAGAAAAGAGACCAAATAGCCTTAGTGATCTTGAAAAAGAAGAACAAAACTGGAGATATCACAATATCTGATATCAAACTATACTACAAGTTCATAGGGTATCATGGGTATCAAAACAGCCTGGTAGTGGAATAAGAAGAGGCATATAGAAAATTGGAATAGAACAGAGAGCCCAGAAATCAACACATATCTATATGGTCAGTTAATATTTTGCAAAGGAGGCAAAAATTTACTATGGGGTCAAGACTGCCTCTTCAAAAAATGGTGTTGGGACTTCTGGCCAAGATGGAGGCATAAGTGGATACACTGTACCTCCTTGCACAACCAAAAGAAGGACAAGAACAAATTTAAAAACAAAAAACAACCAGAACTGCCAAAAAATCAAACTGTATGGAAGTCTAACAACCAAGGAATTAAAGAAGAAATATTCATACAGACCAGTAGGAGGGGCAGAGATAGGCAACCGGGTGGAGAGGACTCATGACAAGGTGGCAGCTGGTGGACTGGGTGAGGTGGCTACTGGCAGAGCGGGCTGTCCCACTTTGCATGCAGGTAAACTGGGAGGAGAAACTGGGGAGTGAGACAGACCATGCAACCCAGAGCTCCAGTGCAGGGAAATAAAGCATGGAAACCTCTGACTGAAAAAACTTGTGGGGTTTGAGGCAGCGGGAGAAATTCCCAGCCTTACAGGACAGTTTGTTGGAGCAACCCACAGGGTTCTAAAATGTACACAAAACCACCCACCCAGGAATCAGCACCAGAAGGGCTCAGTTTGATTGTGGGTAGCAGAGGAAGTGACTGAAAACTCTCACAGAGCTGAACAATCAGCATTCTTCCCTCTCAAACCCCTCTCCCACAGACAGTGCCACAAGACAGCAATGTGGGTTGCCCCACCCAGGTGAACACCCAAGGCTCCACCCCTTACTATGGAACAGGTGTGCTGAGACAAAAAAAAAAAAAAAGGCCCAAATGAAAGAACAAGTCAAAAATCCAGAAAAAATACAACTGAGTGATGAAGAGATAGCCGACCTACCAGATGCACAGTTCAAAGCACGGGTAATCAGGATGCTCACAGAATTGGTTGAGTATGGTTGCAAATGGAGGAAAAAGTGAAGCCTATGAAAAGTGAAATAAAGGAAAATGTACAGGGAACCAACAGCGACAGGAAGGAAACCAGGACTCACATCAACACTTTGGAGCAGAAGGAAGAAATAAACATCCAACCAGAACAGAATGAAGAAACAAGAGTTCAAAAAAATGAGGAGAGGCTTAGGAACCTCTGGGACAACTTTAAATGTTCCAACATCTGAATCATAGGGGTGCCAGAAGGAGAAGAGGAAGAGCAAGAAACTGAAAACTTATTTGAAAAAAATAATGAAGGAGAACTTCCCCCAGTCTGGCAAAGGAACTAGACTTCCAGGAAGTCCAGAAATGTTAGAGAGTTTCAAAGAATTTGGACCCAAGGAAGCACACACCAAGGCACATCATAATTATATTACCCAAGATTAAAGAGAAGGAGAGAATATTAAAAAGGGCAACAAGAAAGGACACAGTTATCTGCAAAGGAGTTCCATAAGACCATCAGCTGATTTCTCAAAAGAAATCTTGCAGGCAAGAAGGGGCCAGAAAGAAGTATTCCAAGTCATGAAAGGCAAGGACCTACACCCAAGATTGCTCTATCCAGCAAAGCTATCATTTAGAATGGAAGGGCAGATAAAGTGCTTCCCAGATAAGGTCAAGTTAAAGGAGCTCATCATCATCAAGCCCTTATTACATGAAATGTTAAAGAGACTTCTCTAAGAAAAAGAAGATTAAAAATATGAACAGTAAATTGACAACAAACTAACAACTATCAACAACTGACCCTAAAAAAATGAACTAAGCAAACAACTAGAACAGGAACAGAATCACAGAAACAGAGATCACATGGAGGGTTGTCAGCAGGCAAGGGGAGGGGGGATTGAGGGAAAACATACAGGGAATAAGTGGCATAAATGGTAGGTAGAAAATAGACAGGAGGTGGTTAAGAATAGTATAGGAAATATGGAATCCAAAGAACTTATATGTACAACCCATGGACATGAACCAAGGTGGGGAGGGGATGTGGGTGGGAGGGGATGTGCAGGGTAGAGGGGAATAAAGGGGGGAAAAGGAACAACTGTAATAGCATAATCAATAAAATATATTAAAAATAAATGGTTTGGGGAAAATTGAACAGATACATGCCAAAAACAAAACAAAACAAACCAAAACAAACAAACCCAAAAATGAAAACTAGAACACCAATGTACACCATACACAAAAGTAAACTCAAGATGGATAAAAGGCTTAAATGTAAGTCACAAAATCATAAAAATCCTTGAAGAAAACATAGGTGGTAAAATCTCAAACATGTCTTGGAGTAATTTGTTGCTAATGTGTCCATTACAATATTTGAAATAAAAAAACAAATGGAGCTACATCAAACTAAAAAGCTTCTACACAGCAAAAGAAATCATCAACAAAATGAAAAGATAACCCACTGAATGAGAGAACATATTTGCTTATGATACATCTGATAAGGAGTTAATCTCCAAAATACATAAAGAACTTACAGAACTCAACACCATGAAGGCAAACAATGCAGGTAAAAAAATGGGTAAAGGACCTGAATATACACTTCTCCAAAGAGGACATACAGATGACCAAAATATGCTCAAAAGATGAAAAAATGCTCAATGTCACTAATCATCAGAAAGATGCAAATTAAAACCACAATGAGATATCACCTCACAGCTGCCAGAATGGCTATCATAAATAAATCAATGAATAAGTGCTGGCAAGTATATGGAGAAAAAGGAACCCTAGTGCACTGTTGATGGGAATGCAGACTGATGTAGCCCCTGTGAAAAGCAGTATGTAGTGTCCTCAAAAATTATAAATGGAATTGCATTTTGATGCAATTCCCAGTAATTCCATTTTCTGGGAATATATCCTAAGAATCCTGAAACACCCATTCGAAAAACTATATGCATACCTGTATCATAGCAGCAATACTTACAGTAGCTAAGATCTGGAAAGAGCCCAGATGCCTATCAGTAGATGAGTGGCCCAAAAATCTGTGGCACATTTACACAATAGAATGCTACATAGCCATAAAAATAAAGAAACCTTAACTTTCTTTTTTGCATTTTGTTTTATTATTTCATTTTATTGTACTTTACCATTACCATTTATCCCCCCCATACCCTCTTGCACCTTCACCCACTGCCTCTACCCCCTTGCAATCACCACATTGTTGTCTGTGTCCATGAGGGAAATCTTACCCGTGGCAACAACACAGATGGTCCTGGAGGTTATTATGCTAAGTGAAATAAGCCAAAGAGAGAAATATAAATATTGCATGATCGCACTGATATGTGGAATCTGAAGAACAAAATAAACTGACAAACAAAATAGAAACAGAGGCATGAACACATGAAAGAGACTGACAGCTGTAAGAGGGGAGGGAGAAAAGAGGATTGGGTGAAAGAAGGTGAAGGGATTAGCCACAGAGCATATATGCATGACCTGTGGACACCCACAACAATGTGGTGATGTGGGGGGAATGAGGATCTCTGCAATAGTGTCAACAATAAAAAAAAAAGTAAAAAATAGCCCTGACTGGTTGTGGCTCAGTGGACTGAGTGCAGGCCTGTGAACCAAAGAGCCACAGGTTCCATTCCCAGTCAGGGCACAGGCCTGAGTTGCAGGCCAGGTCCCCAGTACGGGACGTGAGAGAGGCAACCTCACATTGATGTTTCTCTCCCTTTCTTTATCCCTCCCTTTCTCTCTCTCTAAAAATAAATAAAATCTTAAAAATAAATAACTGGATTAGACCACTAGTGGCCCTCCAAATCAGATAGATTATTGTTCACTTCCTTTGTACCTCCACATGTAATACAAAATAATATGGAACTAGATATTTAATGAAAAGTATTATTTTTATAAATGACACAAAACTACATGAGTGCTCAAATTTAAATATTACTGATCACATAATGGTGGTACCCAAACATGAGACTAGTATTCAAGGTGTAGTGTGATGTTCATGGAGCAACAGAAAGTTTTATTACCTCCATTAGACAAAACACCTTGACTACAGGTGAAAGCCACATAATATTTCCTTAATTAGTCAACGTAATTATCAAAGCAGTCAACTTTCTCAAATAACTTAATTTGGTAATTATTTATTGACTAGGACAGTTGTTTTACTGAATCCACAGACTACCAATTGTAACATACATAACACAGTAGCAGCTTTCTCCATGGTTTCATTCCTTTCACATGGTGAATACTTCATCTTCATCCACTTTAGAAAGTTAGCTATGAAAAAGAATGACCCTTTCCTTTCAAATTTAACTTTTGTTCAAAGTATTATTCATTTATTTTACTTCTGGGCCTGCTGCTGTTTTGTCTTTATCACTATGATTAGTTTGGTGTTGGAGGAAGTGTTGTTTCATTAAAGAGTAATTCTCTTTCTGAACTTTTCAGCAGAGTTTGAAGTGAATAAGGAAAATGAAAGAATTTTTCCATTTTTCCTCAACCTACTTTCTTTCTTCTACTATTCTAACTTATTTGCAGAAGTTAGAATAGTAGAAGAAAGAAACCTTTTTTGTGTGTTTTGTGTGTTTTGTATGTTTTGTTTTGCTTTGATTTTGATAACAAAAATCATACCAAATTTTTGTTCTGATTCATTGCATGTACTACTTTTAAGAGAGTGGGTTTTGAGAGTATATATTACAGCATTAAAAAATAAAGGACAGGAAAACAACATTTTAATCAATTAATGCAAATATTATAATAATTTTATGATTCTGAACTTAATTTCTCTCATAAAGCTTGATATGAGAATTTAAAACTCCAAATGTTAATTTATTCATTAATTAATTAATTCAGTATTATTCACTGTTTTTAATTTAATAACATAAGAGATTTTAAGGTGAAGAGATGATTTGGAGAAGGCAAAAAAAAAGTTCCTGTTAGGGTACAAATATTTCAGGAATAATTTTAGAGGGAATTTATCATACTATTCAATTGCCAAATTATTGCTGTCAGAAAGAGGGCATGACAATGAAAGTCTTAAATATCTTGGTTTGAATCTCCATTTTCCCACTTTCTTGGCTCTCGGTTAGTACATCTTCAAAATAGGGATAATGGTAGTACTGGTTCTTACTATCTCACAGAGTTTGTGAATATCAAAGGAGGTAAGGGATGCATTTTCTGACCACACTCCAAGTAACATAAGACTCCCAGATAATAGTCTTGTAAGAAGCACCTCATGTGTGTTTTTGTGGTAAAAACTTTCATTTAAATTAGTAATTTGTTATTGTTTTTAATGTCTGTTATTCTACTTGAGACTAAGAACTTCAGAGTAGGAAAAGCCTACTGTCTTGTATACCTGTGTATATCTGAGAAAGAGCACAATGAATGATACAAAGTAACCAATTTATAGATATTTGATGAATGAATGAAAACACTTTGTAAATTTTATAGCAATTTACTGATTTGCTATTACTACGCTATATTAAAAGTGATGAAGAAAACATAATCTTACCACAAAAAAGAACACATGAAAAATTTTGGAGGTAATGGATTTATTTAGTACTTTCCTTGTGGTGATGATATCACAGGTATCCTAAATCATCAAAATGTATCCATTAAAAGTGTGTACATTTTGTATATCAATTATATTTCAATAAAGTTTAAAAACAAAAAACAACAATCATACTAAAATCAGATTTCACAATGTAAATGGTGTCATATTCTTAAATTTTTAATATTAAAAATATCAAAACAAATCAGTGAATTCAAGTGAATTTAATTATTAATCAGCATTCTTATAAATAGCACTGTTTTCTGCATCAAATATTACTTTTTTATCATGAAAATATGAGCTATTATCAAATGTATTATGTGCTACATTATTCTTGGATTTTATCTAACTACAAAGAGCAGCGCCATTCCAAGCACTGAATCACTGAACTATCATAAAAAATTATTTTTCTTTCCTGCATCCTCACTTTTTTCTGTTTGTGGCTTCTCATACTGGAGCTTCATTAGGCAATAATATAAAGGGCAGAGTGACCAAACTTGAAAGATTAATTCCTCCTACTTCTGAGACGTGATTTTACAAAAGCTATGTTTATCAGCCATCATACGCTGTCTGCACTCTCTCTCAGCCTACCCCCTGTGACCCTTCAACATGCACGCATAAAATCATCTTACTCTCATAAGGACCAGAAGGTGCTCAACAATCAAAATGGTTTAAGAAACACTATGTCTGCTTAAAATTTGTTGAGTTTCACTACTTTAGAGTATATTTTCATAATGTGCACCATTAACTTTGTGCCATAATGTAAAACATTTCTCATTTTTATGAAGAGTTATTGTTTCTTCAATTTATTAGGAGATGGTTAGCTGTTTTAATTTGCACAGAGTGAAAAGAGCTTCCAAAGTTTAATCTGAATAGAGGGTCATGATGACCTCTAGTAACTAGTTTGGTGGTTTAAAAATGTACTCATTTTTATTCTTTATAGGGAAATGCATATAGTCATAAATCATATTCAACTAGGGAATGTGTGAGGAATTTCTTTATGATATAAGGACAGAAAATGTAACCTTATTTAAAATTAAATCAGATAGAATTAGTAGTCATGTTATTAGAGACAGGATAAATGTCAAGAATTCATTACTTTGTTTCAAACTTAGTTTATCATAAATCTGCCCTATGACACATAATAACTTGTACTGTTTTGCAGGTTATTTGATAGCAAGTTCAACAGTGTAGGTGAGTGACAACATGAACTGCATGGTAATGACTCCCCAGGGAAATCAGCCTTTAGGACACAGACTTAGGTATATATGGGCTTTTATTCAAATTGAATAAAAACATATGCAAAAGTTTATTTTTGCTCTCATAAGACCATCAGCTAATATACAGAAAGTCAATTAAAACAGATTAGTAGGCTTGAAAAAATAACATAACTGAAGAACTAAACTAAAAATATTTAGCAGTTGTGTGCTGAAATGCTTGAGTTGATAGTAAAAAATTTTATATGATTTTGGTCTGTTACAGAACTATGTATTAAAAAGAATGGTAGTCCAATTTGATTTTTTATGAAAAGGTAGAATTAATTAGAAAGCACATCAACTAATCATTTTAATTGTTCTATATGCAATAAACATGTCAAAGTATGGATATGAACAGCATTAGTTTAATGGTTTTCAGAATGCAGAGCATATATCAATAGAAACATACTATTTTCTGCATAAGTCATTAATAGACATTAATATGATAGTAATATTTTTATCCTAGAAAATGAATTAAGCTTAAAATTTGAAATTTAGTAGTTATCTGTTTTTTCTCCAGTATATGGAAAATGTCTATATTTTGGAAATGTGCGGTGATAAATTTCCACTTAAACATACATATCATGCTTCTAAAGTTCTAGACACAGCCCTTTCAAGTCCTTATCTAGGGAGATGCTAGCAAACTGCCACCCACCTTAACATAGTGATATAAAAACTCCCACAACATGAGCCTTCCTCCTGGGTTGTCACTGTGCATTGGAAGTTTGGGTTGGTTAATTTAGTCTCTCTTTTCACTAAGATTTTCAGGTTTACAACTTTACTATTTCTGCTTATCACAAGACGTACATGTTTTTCCTTGAAAAGTTTATGTGTGAAAAGATAATACACTTTTTGAGACGTTTGCAATTGTTTTGTGAAAGAAATAGCCAAAATTTTATTCTAAATAAAAACTTGAGATGTTTGAAATGATCTTACATGGCTCATGCAGTTAGATGCACGTTATGGTTGCCAAACGCTCTAATTTCCTTCTAGAACTACATTGATGTGTCCCTTTGTATGCATTGAAAGTCTGACTCAGAACACATCTCTGGTCACTGATATAAAAATGAGGCTTTACTTTCAAATGTTCTTCTTGTGTTTTAAATATTATCAACACATTCTAAATTTCATCTTTACTTTACAGTATGTCTTCAGGATAAAGAAACAGAAAGTTTCTGGTAGATTTTATGAAACAGAAAAAAACATGGGACTGAAAGAGACTCTAAAGGTCATTAATAACCAAAGAATTGCATTCTCGTACACATATTGTCAAGTTACATATTTCCAATGACCAATTGATTATGCTCTTTTCCTTCACATGGCAGCTTATCCATTAAAAAAAAAAACAGAAAGAAAAATTTGTGCAAGTACCATATAATACATGTAGTATAAATGCAGTACAAACATGAACCTTAGAAAAAACAATACTCATTTAATCGCTTGTGTGAGAAAATCTGTGTTAGAATAAAAGTGCAATAATACTACCACTTAGTCTTTTCTATCCTTACTTAGTATTAACAAACCATTATTTTAAATGTACTTAAATCACATTAAAATTTGAACGAAAAACTGTGTAATAAACATATATGTACACTACCATGTCATCTGCAAACACTGACAGTTTTTCTTCCTCCTTTCCAATATGGATGCCTTGTATTTCTTTTTCTCATCTGATTGCTGTGGCTAGGACTTCCAATACTATGTTGAATAGGAGTGGTGAAAGCAGACATCTTTATCTTCTTTCTGATCTTACAGGTAATGCTTTTAGTTTTTGCCCATTGAGTATGATGTTGGCTGTAGGTCTCTCATATTTGGCCTTTATTATGTTGAGGAATGCTCCCTCTACTCCCACTTTGCTGAGTGTTTTTTATCACAAATGAGTCTGTACCTTATCAAATGCTTTTTCTGCATTTATTGATATGATAATGTGATTTTTATCTTTCACTTTGTTTATGTGGTATATTATGTTTATTGATTTTTAATATTATACCATGCTTGCATCCCTGGGATGAATCCCACTTGGTCATGGTGTATGATCTTTTTAATATATTGCTGGATGCAGTTTGCCAATATTTTCTTGAGGATTTTAGCATCTATGTTCATCAGTGATATTGGCCTATAGTTTTTTTTCTTTGTTGTGTTTTTATCTTTTGGGGGTATTAGGATGATGCTGGCCACCATAAACAAATCAACAAACAACAAGTGCTGGCGAGGTTGTGGAGAAAAGGGAACCTTCCTGCACTTTTGGTGGAAATGCAGGCTGGTACAGCCACTGTGGAAAACAGTGTGGAATTTCCTCAGAAAACTAAAAATGGAACTGCCTTTTGACCTGGCAATTCCACTGCTGGGTTTGTACCCTAAGAATCCTGAAACACCAATCCAAAAGAACCTATGCACCCCAATGTTCATAGCAGCACAATTTACAATAGCCACGTGCTGGAAGCAACCTAAGTGCCCATCAGTAAATGAGTGGATCAAAAAACTGTGGTATGTTTACACAATGGAATACTACACAGCAGAAAGAAAGAAGAAGCTTCTACCCTTCACAACAGCATGAATGGAACTGGAGAGCATTATGCTAAGTGAAACAAGTCAGGCAGTGAAAAACAAATAGCACATGATCTCACCTATAAGTGGAACCTCATCAACAAAACATACAAGCAAGCAAAATACAACCAGAGACATTGAAATAAGAACAAACTGACAGTAACAGGGTGGTGGAGGGAGAGGGATAATGGGGCAAAAAGGAGGAAGTGTCATCAAGGAACATGTATAAAGGACCCATGGAGAAAGCCAAAGGGGATAGGATCATGGGCTAGAGGCAGGGAGGGATGGGGCAGGGGAGGAGTGGAGGGGGGAAAATAGAGGCAACTGTACTTGAACAATAATAAAAAATAAAAATAAAGAAATAAATCATATAAAATAGTGCTCTTTAGTACCTAATACTAAGCTACTACTAAGTGATTTATGAATCATTACTTGCATACATTAATTTTTTCCCTTAAAACTTTCCAGTAATGGTAAACAGATAGTTATTAATTCTCAATTATAATAGAATATTGAGAAAATGTTCTCAAAGATCTAAATATGAGTAATAAATGTTATCCAATAACCATAATGTACTCTTGTTAACTAAAGTTATTATTTCACTGAAATGATTGGTTTGAAATGTAC
This sequence comes from Phyllostomus discolor, assembly GCF_004126475.2. Classification (NCBI taxonomy): domain Eukaryota; kingdom Metazoa; phylum Chordata; class Mammalia; order Chiroptera; family Phyllostomidae; genus Phyllostomus; species Phyllostomus discolor. Next base: position 102,583,883 of record NC_050198.1, read on the forward strand.
CTTGGTAGCATATGTAAATGATGTACTATGAAAATATTCATATATTAGCATGTATAAATCCTAACAAGCATAAAGCTTCTGAAAGCTAATTTAACAAAGCTATTCACAGATAAACACAGGAAGTCTATTCTTGGTTTTTCCTCTGTGTGGTCTTTTAGAACTATCGTTATCAGTTTCCTGTTTATTATTGTGCTTAGTTTAAAAGGAATGTGCTAAAGAATCCCTGGACTCCAATTTTTATGCCTTCTACAGGATAAATTAATTTCTGTTGAAATCCAATGTACCTCAAATGCCATCTATCAAATGTAGGATTAATGAAGAGCCTGTATATGTATTTTTTTGTGTAGCTTTCTGGGGATGGAGGAACAAAGAGGAATACCTTGAAGAAGTAAAAGAAAAATTACAATATAATAAAGTCAATAGGTTTTAAATTTTAGGCAATGAAATTTAAAATGCAATAAAATATCATAGAAAATTAACATGGAGCAATAGATGTCAGTATTTTTGTACCTATTCGCACTGTTCTGCATATCAAAATCAAATGCTTGTTTAATTATCCACTTTCCCCCATTTTTAGTAAACTAAAAAAGTATATTATTTTTAAGACAATTATTTATCTTCCTATGAAAAATTAATTATTGATTTTTATACTTACAAAGAGACAAAGTTTTCAATTGCTTTGTTTATTGTTGCTATTCAGACATTTTTTACAATTAGAAATGTTAGGGCTTAAAAAGTCCTTGAATAGATTTAAACCTAGGTTGAAGTTAGGCTTCTACAAAATTACCCAGACAGTTCAAATTTAAACTCTTAATTATGTTAACACGGTTATGGATTTTGTGGGATGTATATGGAGGGGTGTTTGGGATCCTCATATACTATATCCACACAAATTATATGAGCTGTCTGAATTTATCAAATAATTGTCTCTCCCTCTTTCTTTTTACTGACCTTGAGAGGAAAATAAAGTTACACTAAAAACTCACCTGACCAGTCCATCAGTAACACATTGTTTAAACTCAGTTAAAACAGTAGTCAGTTATCTGTACCTTTATTAACTCACCATTAATAAAGGCATAATAATGACCATCTTATTTGCCTTATGAAAATTTTGTGAGAATAAAATCAGATAATATAGTTTAAGGGGAAAACCACATTGAATTAAATAAACATTTTTTTAATTATTTCTTGAATCCTAGAAGCTGGAGCATTGTATTAATTTCTCATATTTTGAAATATGAAAGCATAATACAGGGAGGCACAAAAGTAGGTTGAGAGTTGTTTCCTGAAAAACAATATAATAATTAATAAATAATAATACAAGAATAACCTCTGGATTTTGTGTATTCACAATTGTAAACCTACTTTTGCCCCACCTTGTATATTAGGTAGGCAATATATAAGAACACTCTGCTCAGCAGTTTTTTGTGTCTAGCTTTGTGTGCATAGGAACCAGCTTGGAATTTTGTTCACATGAAGTTTCTGGAACAGTAGATTTTCAGTGCACCTGAAATATTCCATTTTGCTTTTCTAAAAAGGTCTAAATAAAATGAGATGTTGACCACTTTGACATTCTCCTTTACAGGGGTCCTATTTTCCTTATTAGCCAAATAGAGATAATAATCCAAACCCAGTGTCCTCCAAAGCTTGTTGGAAAGATAAATATATATAATTTTTAATTCATTTTATATGAATATAAGTTAAAGGCTACCTTTCAGGTAACGATCCTTATTGATAATTCATGGAGATTAGCTGAGTGGGTACAATGAGTTTAGCACTATGCTATATGGCATTTGAGCAAGTGGTGTTATGTACAATAGTCAAGATCTGGAAACAGCTCAAGTGTCCATAGATGAGTGGATAAAAAAGCTGTGGTACATTTACATAGTGGAATACTATGCAGCTATAAAAAAGGAGGAACTCACCTTTTCTAACAGTATGGATGGAACTGGAGATTTTGATGTTAAGTGAAACAAACCAGTCAGAGAAAGACAAATACCATATGATTTCACTTTTGTGTGAAATATAATGAAAAAAAGAAACTGAGGAACAAAATAAAAAGTCATAGACACATGGAACAGACTGACAGCTGTCAGAGGGGAGGGAGGAGAGAAGGGCTGAATGAAAGAAGGTGAAGAGATTAGCCAAAGAACATATATACATGACCAATAGACACAGACAAGAGTGTAGTGATGGCCAGAGGATAGGATGGCGAAGGCTGTGTGGAGGTGGGCAAAGTGAGAAAATGGAAATATCTGTAAAGTGTAAACAATAAAGATAAAGTTTGAAGAAGATCCTTGGTCCAAATAAAATTCAGTGTTAATTTGTATAACTCCATTTTTTTCAGTAAAAGCAGTATATTCTTATTATTTTTTACTTTGCCATGGTGGTAAATGTTTGCTGTATTTGCTGTTGAATGAATCCTCTGCTTAGTTAAAAATAGTTTTCAAATACTGTAAAAATAATTCCTTAATTTTTGGTACTACTCATAGTGTTACAGCTAAAGGCACATTACACTTGTCAATTAAATATGCATTGTTACCATTTTCTCCACCATATTCTTACATTTAATCTAAGAGTTTGCAAAATTTTTAATGTGGAGACACAGTGCAAATATTTTGGGTTTTGCAAGTTGTGTAGTCTCTGTTGCAATATGTAGTAGTCTATGTTCCAGTAAAACTTTATTTACAAAAACAGGTGGCAAGCTAGATTTTGCCCATTGTCTACTATGTTAAAAAAATCAACAACACAATAAATCAAATCCTTATTGTAGCACTTTCCAATTTCCATGGTTCAAATATTCCCACTATGTTCACTTTCAAGCTACCTGATGTCACTGAAGGCAGAATTGGGAAGCAAGGTAGAATGGTCAAAATGACAATATACTTGTATAGTATTATGATTATGTAGGTGTAATAAATGTAAATAACCTCACAAGTACAGATAATAGTAAAATGTATTAAAATGATTAAGAAATATATACTTGTTTCCCTTGTTTATATTATAATTTATTTAAATGTAAATTTATGTAACCTAATAATGGATGATATAACATCCAGCTAACAAAATTCAGAAAGATGTAACTCTTGGCTTTTAAGAGCCAATAACACAATTTCCTGACAAGAATAAGTTTAATTGTGCATTTTCACATCTTAGCCACTTTTTTTGATACCGGACAGATGAAGCCTTGGAGTGAGAAAACAAACTGTATGTGCCTGTTTCTACACTACTATTTGTGCTTCTCTGAATTATAGAAAATAGAAATATTCTTCAGAATGTAAAATGGCAAAGAATATAGGAACATAGATAAGGCAGGAAATAAGTGAAAAGTAGCAAAGATGGAAGTCCTACATACTAAATTTTCTATCCCACCACTCACATAAAGACAACAAAATTTACTGATAACAGGTGTATTTATGTGTATACTAATGACGCATGCAAAAATTTATACCCCCAAAATAAATAACTTCAAAAATAAGGATATTTTTGCATTGAAGGGGAAAATGCTATACATAAAAAATAACTAAATAATGTTGGCCCAAACCCAAGTAGGTCATATTGAAGTGAAAGAAAGTGTAGAGGGAAGAAATAACATTATTATTCTTAGGGCAGAGGTAGTCAAACCTTCCACCACATGGTATAAAGGTAAAAATTGTACATTGTTAAGGGCTTTGCTAGAAATTTCTTTTGTATTCATATGTGGCACTCCCATAGGACTAAGTCACATAAGACTGATATGGATAGATGGATGAAATTATAAGTGGAACGATTCTCACCAAATCAGCCTTATTTGTAAATAATTAAATTCCTTGTGGATTGTTTGTTTGTTTGTTTTGTTTGTTTTTACAACTCAACTTGGAAAAGAGGAAAAAACTCATGACTTTGTGTCTGGTATATAGTTTGTGGCTGAATATTTTCAAACTGTATTATTCAGCAAAGGAAGGAAACTTTCACACTTGATGACTTCTTTCTGCATCAAGCATCTTTGACACAAATGAAACCCTGAAAACTAGAAAAATAATTATGAACATGTATGTTCAGGCAACTGTAATGGTACTGACATAGAATGTAAAATAGTCCTCCCCCCAAAAAACAGTAGCTAAATGGATATCAAAGAAAGTAATATGTAAAACATATAACATATATAATGTATAAATTGTGTTATTTTGTTTATGGAAATCATAAACTACATCATATGTTACAATGGATTTCCTCAATGTCTTTCAGTTACATTCTCTACTTTATGAGAAACAAATAAGCTTAAAGAATGAATCTGCACACTCTAGTCATGCTGTAGAACACTTCTGAGAAATACAAAAAAGGTGTGGGCCATAAAGCTACTGTATGTTTTTGCCTAATTGTTTTTTAAAAGCCCATTCCAAAGCAAAGAAAAAGATCACAAATAACTGGGAGCCTTTTAAAGTTTATGAGTAATACTTGCAAAGGCAACCAGGAATCAATTGTCAAATTATTAGATAAAATAGTAATCAAGGTTTAATTTGCCTTGTGAGAAACCCCATCAGATAATCTATTTTGCTGAGAATTAGGGTATCCAGACCTGCATACTAAATAATCAAATAATGAATCATTTTCATTATTTCATTCAATCCAAAGTAGGCAGTCTCTTTATCACAAGGGTATGTATTCAGATCCACCTCATTTGTGGTTGGAACAACCTCCTAATGACTTACTTTCCTCTGTTTTTTTTTTTTTTTTTTTCTGATTCTCCTTTTCATTCTATTCACTGATGTCAAATTATGTTTCTGAGATGCCAATTTGCTTGTGGTACTCTCCTACTGAAAACCTTTCAGTGACTCTTTATTGCTCACAGGTCAACGTTCAAGTTCCTTATCTAAATATAGGCCAAAACTACTCATTTACACAATGGAATACTACACAGTAGAAGGAAAGAGGGAATTCCTACTCTTCGTGACAGCATGGATGGAACTGGAGAGCGTTATGTAAGTGAAATAAGCCAGGCAGTGAAAGACAAATACCATATGATTTCACTTATATGTGAAATCTAATGAACACAATAAATGAATGTACAAAATAGAAACAGAGGCATAGATACATGGAACAGACTGACAGCTGCCAGACTGGGAGAGGATGTCTGGAAAAAAGATGGGGAAGGGGTTAACCAAGGAGTTATAGAGATTGATGGAACAAGGGGAGGAGGATCAGCTTGGTGGAAGGTGGTCAAAGGAGAAAAAGTGAGGAGAACTGTAATAGCATACAACTAAAAATTTTAAATATTTAAAAATAAGTATGATGTTGGCATAAAAACAGTCACATAAATCAATGCAACAGAATAGAGGGCCCAGAAATAAGTCTCTACTTATCTGGTCAATTAATCTACAACAAAGGGGGCAAGGATATACAATAGGGTAAACACAGTCTTTTCAATAAGTGGTATTGGAAAACTGGACATACATCTGTCAGAAAAATAAAAATAGACCACTTTCTTACATTCATATACAAAAATAAATGCAAAATGAATCAAAGACTTAAACATTAGACCTGAGACCATAAAACTCTTAGAAGAAAACACAGGCAGTAAGCACTTTGATATCATTCTTAGCAATATCTTTTTGCATATATCTCCTTGAAACAAAAGAAAAAATAAAAAAGGTAACTACGTCAAACTAAAAAGATTTTGCACATAAAAGAAAACCATCAAAAGAAACAAAAAGATAATTTACTGAATGGAAGAATATATTTTCAAACAATACATCCAATAAATTGTTAATATCCAAAATGTAACTAGAAATCATACAACTTAACACCCCCCCCCCAAAAAATGAATCATCTAATTAAAAAATGGGCAGAGGACTGAATAGACATTTCTCCCAAGAGGACAAACAGATGGCCTAAAGATATATGAAAAGATGTTCAACATTACTAATTACCTGGTAAATGCAAATTAAAACCACAATGAGATATCAACTCACACCTGTCAGAATGGCTATCATCAATAAACCAACAAATAAAAAGTTTGGAAAGAATGTGGAGAATAGGAAACTCTTGTACATTGTTGGTGGGATTGTAAATTAATGCAGACAATATGGAAAACATGGAAATTACTCAATAAATTACAACTAGAGCTGCAATATGATCCAGCATTTCTATTTCTGGGTATTTATTTGACAAAAAACACCAAAAGTACTAATTTAAAAAGATGTATGCACTTCTATGTTCATTGCAGCATTACTAATAATAGCCAAGATATGGAACCAACCTAGATATTCATCAATAGATGATATCAAAAGAAGATGTGAAGGACTCTGGCCAAGATGGAGGCATAGGTAGACACATGGTGCCTCCTCCCACAACAAAAAGAAGGACAACAACACATTTAAAATAAAAAACAACCAGAACTGACAGATAATCGAACTGTATGGAAGTCCGACAGCCAAGGGGGTAAAGGGGCTAATTCATCCAGACCCATATGAGGCAGCGGCTGGAGGACCTAGATGGGCGAGGCAGCAAAGAAGCTGGAAGACTGGCTAGTTCCACATTTGCATGAAGATAAACTTGGAGGAACAACTGGGGAGCCAGACAGACCACACAACTCAGGGTTCCAGTTCAAGGAAATAAAGCCTCAAAACCTCTGACTGAAAAAACCTGTGAGGGTTGAGGCTGTGGGAGAAACTCCCAGCCTCACAGGAGAGTTCATTGGAGAGATCCACAGGGTCCTAGAACATACACAAAACTACCTACCTGGGAATCAGCACAAGGGCCCAATTTCCTAGTGGGTAGTGGCAGAAGTGACTGAAAGCCTGAAGAGAGCCAAGCAAGCTGCATTGTTCCCTCTCGGATCCCTTCCCCACATACAATGCCCTGATGCAGTGATGTGGGTTGCCCCACCCTGGTAAACAGCTAAGGCTCCGCCCCTTACTATGGAACAGGTGTGCCGAGACCAAAAAAAAAAAAAAAAGGCCCAAATGAAAGAACAGATTGAAGCTCCAGAAAAAAATACAACGAAACAACCAAGAGATAGCTAACCTATCGGATGCACAGTTCAAAACACTGGTAATCAGGAAGCTCACAGAATTGGTTGAGTATGGTCGCAAACAGAGGAAAAAGTGAAAGCCATGAAAAGTGAAATAAAGAAAAATGTACAGGGAACCAACAGTGATGGGAAGGAAACTGGTACTCAAATCAACTGTTTGGACCAGAAGGAAGAAAGAAACATTTGACCAGTACAGATTGAAGAAACAAGAGTTCAAAAAAAAAAAAATGAGGAGAGGCTTAGGAACCTTCAGGACAACTTTAAATGTTCCAATATCCAAATCATAGGGGTGCCAGAAAGAGAAAAACAACAGCAAGAAATTGAAAACTTATCTAAAAAATAATGAAGGAGAACTTCCCCAATCTGGCAAAGGGAATAGACTTCCAGGAAGTCCAGGAAGCTCAGAGAATTTCAGAGAATTTGTACCCAAGGAAGCACACACCAAGACACATGGTAATTACATTCCCCAAGATGAAAGATAAGGGGAGAATCTTATAAGCAGCAAGAGAAAAGGAGACAGTTACCTACAAAGGAGTTCCCATATGACCATCAGCTGATTTCTTGAAAGAAATCTTGCAGGCAAGAAGGGGCTGGAAAGAAGTACTCAAAATCATGAAAGGCAAGGACCTACAACGCAAGATGACTCTATCCAGTAAAGCTCTCATTTAGAATGGAAGGGCAAATCAACTGCTTCCCAAACAAGGTCAAGTTAAAGTTCACCATCATCAAGCCCTTATTATATGAAATTTTAAAGGGGACTTATCTAAGAAAAAGAAGATGATAAAAAATATGAACAGTAAAATAACAACAAACTCACAACTATTAATGACTAAACCTAAAAAAAAAACTAGAACAGGAACAGAATCACATAAATGGAGGGTTATCAGTGGGAGAGAGTGGGAGGGGGAGAGAGAGGGAAAAGGTACAAGGAATAAGTAGCATAAATGGTAGGTAGGAATTAGATAGGGGATGGTTAAGAATAGGATGGGAAATGTAGAAGTTAAAGAACTTATATGTACAACCCATGGACATGAACTAAAGGGGGGGAATGTGGATTGGAGGGGGTGTGCAGGGCAGAGGGGAATAAATGGGGGAAAATGGGAGAACTGTAATAGCATAATCAATGAAATATATTTAAAAAAGAAGATGTGATATATAAATATGCAATAGTATATTACTTATCAATAAAAAAGAAAAAAAATCTTGCCATTTGTGGCAACATAGATGGACCCAGAGGGTATTATGCTAAGTGAAATAATTCAGAAGGTAAAAGACAGATACCTATGATATCATTCATATGTAGAATCTGAAAAAAATGAATAAATAATATAGAAAAATCTTCACAGTTATAGAGAGCAAGCTGGTGGTTGCCATAGGGGAGGGGTCAGGGAATGCAAATAAAAATAAAAATAAAACCTATCATGAGTAAAGGAGGGAAGATGTGCATATATCTTTTTGATTTAGTGTTCTTGTGTTCTTAAAAAAAACACCCAAAATTAGGATAGCTTGGTAATATGGTATTTCTACTTCCAATTTTTTGAGAAATCTCCACACTGTTTTATATAGTGGCTGCACCAGCTCACAACCCCACCAACATTGGAAGAGGGATCTTTGTTTTACACATCCTCCTCACTTGTTATTTGTTTTCTTTTTGATAATAGTAATTCTGAGAGTTAAGAGGTGATATATCACCATGGTTTTGATTTGCATTTCTCTGATAATCAGTTGTTGAACATCTTTTTTTTTATCCTCACCGAGGACACTTTTTTCACTGCTTGTAGAGAGTGAGGAAGAGAGTAAGAAGAAATATTGATGTGAGAGATAAACATTGTTTGGTTGCTTCCAGACATGCCCAGACCAAGGATCCTAAGTGCCTGGACCAGAAATCAAACCTGCAACCCAGGTGTGTGCCCCAATTGGGAATCCATCCCACAACCTTTCAGTTGCAGGATGATGCTCCAGCCAACTGAGCCACACTGGCCAGGACTAGTTGAACATCTTTTCATGTGCTTTATGGTCACATGTAATATCTTCTCTGGAAAAATGCCTCTTCATATTCTCTACCTATTTATTTATCCTCACCTGAGGACATCTTCTTCATTGCTTTTAGAGAAAGATGAAGGGAGAGAGGAGGAGAGCAAGAGAAACATTGATATTCACATGTACCCAAACCACGGAGTGAACCTGCAACCCTTTGGTTACAGGACAATGTTCCAATCACTAGGCCAGACAGACCAGGGCTCCTCATTTTTTAATTGTTTCTTTTTATGTTGTTGAGTTATTTATATATATTTTAGATATTAATTTTCATCAGATATATAATTTGCAAGTATCTATTTATTTTTTAAAGATTTAATTACTTTATTTTTAGAGAGGGGAAGGGAGAGAGAAAAAGAGAGAAACATCATGTGTGGTTACCTCTCGTGTGCCCTGTACTGGGGACCTGACCCACATCCCAGGCATGTGCCCTAGACTGGGAATGGGACTGGCGACCCTTTGGTTCACAGGCCAGGACTCAATCCACTGATCCACACCAGCTAGGGTGAAAATATCTATTGCTATTTGGTAGTTTGCATTTTTGTTTTGTTGATGGTTTCTTTTATTGTGTAGAAGATTTTTAGTTTCATATACTCCCATTCATTTATTTTTCCTTTTGCTTCCCTTGCCTTTGGAGTCATATAAAAAATACATTGTTAAGAACAATGATAAGGGACTTTCAACCTGTGTTTTCTTTGAATTTTATAGTGTCATGTGTTACATTCAAGGCTTTAACCCATTTTGAATTATGTATACTGTACATTGTAAGATACTGGTTTAGTTCCATTCTTTCCCATGTGACAGTCCAGTTTTCCCAACACCATTTATTGAAAGACTGTCCTGTTTTCATTGTATGATTTTGACCCCTTTGTCATAAACTGGAGATCTATATATGTGCACATTTACTTCAGCACTCTCTAGTTTGTTCCATTAATTTGTCTTTATTTTTATGCCAACACCTTAATATTTTGATCACTATAGCTTCGTAGTATTATTTAAAATCAGGAAGCATGATACACCACATTTGTACCATCTCAATATAATTTTGGCTATTAGTAGCTTTTTGTATTTCCATGCAAAATTTAAATTATTTCTTCTTCCCTGACTAGTTTGGTACAATTGGTTTGGTGTCATCCTGCAACATGAAAGATCACCAGTTAGATTTCCTGTCAGGTACATGCCTGGACTGCAGCTTTGGTCCCTAGTCAAGGCACATGCTAGAGGCAAACAACTGATGTTTTTCTCTCACATTGATGTTTCCCTCCCTCTTTTTCTCCCTCCCTTCCTCTCTCCGTGGAAAAAAAAAATATATATATATTCATTTTTATCCTATGAAAAATGCTCATGGCATTTGAGGCAGATTAGTTTTCAGTCTGAAGATTATATTGGATGCCATGGATATTTTGATAATATTAACATTTCCAATTATGAAAATAGAATATCTTTTTGTATATTTGTGTCTTCTATTTCTTATTAATATCATATCATTTACAGCATGTGGGTTTTCTATATCTTTGGGAAAATTTATTCCTAGCTACTTTATTATTATTGACACAATTTAAATGGATTATTTTATTAATTTCTGTTATAATTTGTTAGTAGTGTATAGAAATGGCAATTTTCTGTGTAATGATTTTGTATCCTGTGACTTGACTTTATTAATTTCTTAGTTATGACAGTTTTGGGGTGGAGTTTAGGGTTTTCCGTATGATATTTCATAAAAATAGTAGCAGTTTTACTTTTTTTTTACAATTCAGACTTTTATTTCTTTTTCTTGTCTAATTGCTATGTATAAGACTTCCAATCCTATGATTAATAAAAGTAGTGAGAGTGAGAATTCTTGTTTTTTTCTTAATCTCAGAGAAAAAGCTTTTAACATTTTACCATAGAATATGATGTTAGCAGTGAATCTGTCATATATGACCTTTATTATGTTGAGTTATGTTCCCTCTGTACCTTATTTACTCATAATTTTTATAATAAGAAAATGCTAGATTTTGTAAAATGTTTTTTCAGCATCTATTGAGATGATCTTATGAATTTTATTCTTAATTTTGTTAATGTGTATTATGCTGTTTCATTTGGGAATATTGGACCATTCTTGCAACTCTGGAAAAAATCCCACTTGATCATGGTGTAATATCCTTTTAATGCATGGTTGAAATCAGTTTGCTAATATTTTGTTGAGAACTTTTATATGTATGTTTATTAGGGATAGTGGTCTGTAATGTGTGTGTGTGTGTGCGTGTGCTATCCTAGTCTGGTTTTGGTATCAGTAATGTTGACTGCATAAAATGAGTTTGGAAGCTTTTCCTACTTTTCAATTTTGAGGAAAATTTTGAGAATAATAAATATTAAATCTTCTTTGAATGTTTTATAGAATTCATCAGTAAAGCCATATGTTCCTGGACCTTTTGTCTACTGGGAGGTTTTTATTTTATTGTTGCTACAATCTCCTTAGCAGAAATCAGTCTCTTTGGATTTTCTATTTCTTTATGTTTGTCTTGGAACATTGCATGTTTCTTAGTATTTATCCATTTCTTCTGAGATGACCAATTTCTTGGTGTGTAATTAATTGTTTGTAGTAGTCTCATAATTTTTTATATTTATGTGATATGAATCATAACTTGTATTTTATTTCTGATACTACTTATTTGAGCCCTCTGTTTTTCTTGGTGAGTATAGAGACATGTTTGTCAATTTCATCTATCTTTTTGAGGAAGCAGGTATTAGTTTTTAAATATTTTCTAGTGTTCTTAGTTTCTATTTTATTTAGTTCCAGTCTCTGATTTTTATGTCCTTCTATTGACAAAATTTAAGCCTTGATTTTTCTTCTTTTTATAGTTCCTTTAGATATTACATTAGATTGTTCATTTGAGATTTTTCTTATTTCTTGAGGTTGACCTGTATCACTATGAACATTTCTCTTATAACTGCTTTTGCTGAATTCCATAGGTTTTAGAATGTTGTATTTCCCTTTCATATCTTTGTTGACCCATGTTTTTAATCTCCACATCTTTGTGAGTTTTCCAGTTTTCTTTTTGATTGATTTTCAGTTTCATACAATTGTTATCTGAGAAGATATTTGATATGACTTCAATTTTGTTAAATTTATTACACTTTTTTTGTGGCCTAACATTATCTATCCTGGAAAATGCTCTATGTGCACTTCAGAAGAATGTGTATCCTGCAGTTTTTGACTAAATTTATATGTAATTTCCATTTTGTCTAATATGTCTTTTGCGTCTGATGCGTCCTTATCTGAATAATGTATCCATTAAAATAACTGGATTCTTAAAGTCCCCTATTCATATTTGTATTGCTGTCAATTTCTTCCTTTAGTTCTGTTAATGTTTGCTTTATATATTTGTGGTATTATGTTAGGTGCACATAGATTTATAAATGTTATATCCTGTTGAATTGACACCTTTATCATTATGTAGTTCCATATTTGTCTTTTATTATAGTCTGCTTTAAAAGCCTATCTGGTGTGATATAAGTATAGGGCCTTCAGCTTTCTTTTTCAGTCTCTGTGTATACATGTATCTAAAGTGAGTCTCTTGTAAGCAGAATACATATAAGCCTTCTTTAAATCAATTCAGCCACTCTATAGTTTTATTTAAATTTTTATTTATTGACTTTAGAGAGAGGCAGAAGGGAGAAGGAGAAGGTGAGGGAGAGAGAAATAGAGATCAAGAGAGATAAATTTGTTGTCTCCTATTTATGCATTTATTGGTTGGCTCTGACTGGGGACCAAACCCACAACCTTGGCATATTGGGATGATGTTCTAACTAACTGAGCTACCTGACCAAGACTAACACTCCTTAGTTTTCATTGGAGAATTTACTCTATTTACATTTAAAGTAATTTTAGATAGTTTTGTACATATTGTCTTTGTTGTCATTGGTTTTCTTTTTCTGGCTGTTTTATAGTTCCCATAAGTTTCTTCTTTCTTAGTTTTTCCTTCTGGTTTCAGTGGTTTCTTTAGTGTTAGATTCCATTCTCATTATAGTGGAACCTTGGTTCTTGAATTTAATTCATTCTGAAAGCTGTGTTAAGAAGCAATTTGTTCAAACAGGGAATATCCTTTGTCACCTGAGAGATGTATGGCTGACTATAGAGGTATCAGCATGAAAACAGGTTGTCAGGTTGAGAACTTAGAACCAAAGTTTTGTTCAACAGCTGAGACATTTCCCCGTGAACAACTTGTCTGAGAATTGAATTGTTCAAGATGGGACATGTTCAAGAATCAAGATTTGACTGTATTTTTTATATCTACTGTAGGTTTTTGCTTTGTGGTTACCATAAGACTTACATATATCAGCCAATATTTATCTTGGTCTATTTTAAACTGATAGCAAATTAGGATTGAACATATTCTAGAGCTCTACATTTTTACTCTCCTCTTCACATTTTATGTTTTTGATGTCACGTTTTCTATCTTTTCATTTTTTATCTCCTAATTGTTTTAGTTATAATTATTTTACCACCTTTGTCTTTTAACTCTCATATTAGCTTTAAAATTGTTCAGCCCACTGCTTTTACTACATACTTATCTTAACCAGTGAGATTTTTATGTTTTCTTGTCACTTATTAGTACCCTTTCTTTTCAGCTTAAAAAGTCCCTTTTTGCCATCAAGGAACATGTATAAAGGACACATGGACAAAGTCCAAGGGGGTAGGTTTGAAGGTGGGAGGCGGGGATGGGTGTGGTGAGGGGCATGGTGAAGTGAAAATGGAGATAACTGTACTTAAACAACAATTAAAAAATAAAAAAATTAAAAACGTCCCTTTTTCTTTTAGATCCATATTTAGATCCATTGGGATGAACTCCTTTTTTTTTTTTTTTTTTTCCTTGTCTAGAAAATTCTATCTCCCAATCCATTCTGATTGATAATCTTGCTGGTAGAGTATCCTTGGTTAAAAATTTTAGCTTTTAGCACTTTGACTATGTCATGCCATTCCTTTCTGACCTGCAACATTTTTTACTGAAAAATCTACTTATAGGCCTAGGGGGTTTCTGTGTGTGTGTATGCAACATGTTGTTTTGCTCTTGCTTCTTTTAAGACTTTCTCTTTAATTTTAACATTTGACATTTTGATTATAACGTGTCTATATGAATCGCTTTGAGTTCACATTATTTGAAATTCTCTGTTCTACCTGGATCTGGATGTCTGTTTCCTTCCACAAGTCAAAGAACTTTTCAGCCATTATTTCTTCAAATAAGTCTCTGTCTCCTTCTCACTCTCTTTTCCTTCTGGGACAAATGTAATGTAAATTTACTTCTGCTTAGTGTTATTCCACAGATGTTATAAGCTGTCTTTACTTTTTAAATTCTACTTTTTTAAATTTGTTGATCTATTTGCCCTGTCTCCCAGATCATTGATCATTCTTTCTGCTTCATCCAATCTACTGTTGAATCCCTCCAATCTATTTTTCATTTTGTTATTCCATAGCTCTGTGACCTCTTTTTTATACTTTATTTTTTTATCTCTTAATTGAAGTTCCTATGTGTTCATCCAATCTTCTCCTGAGATCAGTGTGCACATTTATGACTATTATTTTGAGCTTTTTAAGAGGTAGATTACTTATCCGTATTTTATTAGGGTTTTCCCCCTAAACTTTTATCTTCTTTTTTTTTTTCCCCTTTGGAACAAATCCCTATGTTTCTGTTTCTTGCTTGTCTCTGTGTTTGTTTCTGTATACTCTGTGAAACAGCTGTGTCTTGTAGTCTTAAGGGAGTCTTCACAAGAAAACTAGGCTTATGTTTTAGTCTATTGTCTGCACAATACCTTGTGGGTGGTAGCTTACCAAAATCTCTGTCCTTGATTGTTTCAGTCTTACTGAACACAAACCCCCTGTCCACCAGAACCAGACATTCAGCAGGCATCCTCTGTGTGGAATGTGTGCAACCTCCAGTTCTGGAAGGGCAGGGCTGTGAGGGAAGAGCATCAGGCTAGACAGAGTCCACCTGCCAGGCATAGCAGGGCGGGGGTCATGGTGGGGGAAAGCCTGGCTAGAAAGAGTCTGTCAATTGGGTCTGGTGAGATGTAGGTTGGTGTGGAGAATTTTCATGATGGGTGCCACCATGGAGGAGTGCTAGGCTGGGCCATGCAGGTTGGGCAAGACAGGGCTGCAGGGAAACACCAGCACCTGGCTAGCAAAGTAGAAGGAGAATGCGAAAATGATAACCTGACATTACCTCCATCTATGGGGGTAGTTTAGACAGTTCCCTTCCCTTCTTGCACATGCCCTAAGATTGGTCAATCAGTATCCTCCACATATAGGCCAAGCACTTTTCAAACTGCTTGCACTGTGCTATGACTCAGAGTAAGTGAGTTTGTGCACTAGCCTTTTAAGAGAAGATCCTCAGTTTTCTACAGGCTTTGGTTCTCCTGGACCTAAGCCCCACTGGTTTCCAAAGCCAGATATTATGGAAGCTCATATTCCAGGTACAGGCCTGAAGGCCTGGGATACTTGATGTTGTATTCAAACCCTTTATTTCTCATGAAGAAGGTCCATGTTTGTGATATCCCTCTTAACTGCTGCCATGCTGCAGGTGTGGATACTGATAAGACAGCATATCTGTCCACCTACCCATCTCAATGTGGCTTATTCTTTTTGTCTTTAGTTGTTCAATAATTGTTCTGCTTATCTTCCAGTATTTTTCAGAGGGAGTTGTTTTATACATACTTGCAATTTTGGTGTGTCATTGGGAGGAAGTAAGCTGAGAAGCTTCCTATGCTGTCACACCGAACAGTTTCCAAATGTCCATTTAACCCTCAGAAACCCACAATATCAGACTAAAGAAAAAGAATAAGATGATTATTTGAATGCATGGAAAAACTTTATTTGGTAATATTGGAGTTCCCTTAATGATTAAAAAACTTTAGCAAACTAAGAATAAAAAGAAACTTTGTTAATGGGATTGGAAAAAAAATAACAACATCTGCAAAATCACACTTATTCATGACATGCTGAAAACATTTGATTTGATATAGGGAGAAGGGCAATGAAACCTTGAAAGCAGGTCCTAGCTAACATACTAAGTTCAGAAAATGGTTAAGTTAACAGAAATATTTTAATAATGTGAATTTGTTAAAAACATATCAGAAGACTAAAAATCCAGTTGGGAACACTGAGGTAACAAGACCATAACTTCAGGAACAGAAACCAACCCTAGGGCTGGAGAGACAAAGGAAAGAGTTTAGGGTCATCAGAACCTAGAAGATTGCTGTCTTCTAAGAGCTGGTATTCAGTTCTCTATGAGATGTGCTGCATAGCTAGTGATGGTATTCAGGAGCTCAAAGAGGGGCCTAATGCAGTTAAGATTCAGACATTTGATGAAATGCTATAGCTAATATTAGCAACTTTCCTCAATACTTCTGAGGAAGCACAATGAGGCTGGTTCTTGGATTAGGCAAACTAGAGAATGCTACAGCCACCTGTTATTGAAACCAAATGTCATTTCTACAGTTAAGGGGGCTATTGGTGGAATGATGTTCACAAGAATAAGGAACAGAGAGGAAAAGAAAATGTCTTATGACCTTCTCTAACCTTAAATATTTTTTTCCTCTAATGTCTGCTATTGAAAACATCTAATGTGGAAACAGCTTTCAAAGAGAAATGCACTGTGCTTTAGCTCCCAGCACCGTAGAGCAGAGTATAAAAGAATATATTTAGAATAGAGGGACAATAGCTTAATAATTCACATAAAAGTGAAATATATAAAGACCATGTTTTATATCTTTTACTACAGTAACAACTCTAATACTTCAGCAACATTTATTTCTTGCTTACATTACTCAAGGATTGTGGGTTGGCTCAAGTTATACTCAGCTCTGCTTTACTTCACCTGTCTTCATATTCTTTGTCCCAGGTTAAGCACTAACCCCTATCTGGGATATAATCTCTTCAGACAAAGATCACATGAATGCAAGAAAACCTAAGCCAATCTACAAACTGTCATTTAAAGCTTCAGTTCAAACATTGAAAAAGTATATTAATTCACATGACAATGGTGAAAGAATGTCATATGTCCAATTCCCAGGTCAGTGATGTGTGAAGTATAGCCCTACCATGGGTCTTAATGGATGGAAAGGGATTCATAAACAACTCACAAGTCAATGGTCTAGGTTGTATAATCCTATTTCACAGAGATAGTGAATAGCTGGGGAAAATAATCCAGTATTCTACAGATTTGAAGGAATAAATAATACAATATTTCCACATTAAATGTTTGTACTCCTAGAAAATTCAACAGTATCTAAATGTAAATTTTAAAATTCATTAAACTATCTAGCAACATCAATAGAAATAAAACAAAGTGAAAAAATAAATTATATTTCTATGTAATAGTAACAAATGTTTATATTTTTTTCAAAAGAATGCCCTACACAAAAGTTCAACAAATAATAAGAAAAATTTCTATGGAAAAAAATATAAAACTTTAAGGAAAGAAATTAAAGACCTAAAAATATATAGCAATACCATGCTTATAGATTGAAAGACCCCTCTATGGTAGAAAAACATATATAAATGCAATGGTATCTCAATCAATGATAGTGGGATTTTTGTGAAAATTGACAAAATTATTCTAAAATTTATATGGAAACACGAAAGTCTAAGAATAGGCAAGACATCCTTTATGAAGGACAAATTGGAACAAGATAGTTAATAAGATTGGTAAAGTATAGTAATAAAAAATAATGATATTTGGACAAAGATAGCAATGAAGCAGAATTGAAAACCTTAAAATAGAACAGTGCTTATATACACTATTGATTTATACAATTTTAGTAGTCTTTTCAATAAATAATGGTGTGAAAACCAAGTATCCACATAGGAAAAACAGAAATTGGAGCCCAGCCTCAAAATAATCCCACATAGATTACAGGCCTAAATTTAAAACACAAAGGATGATAATATAAAAGAATGTTTTTACGCCCTCAGGATAAGATAATATATCATAACACATAAAAAGCACTAATCATAAGAGGAAAGATAAGTAATTTTGACTTCTAAAATTATGAACTTATATTTACTAAAAGAAACATTAAAAAAGCAAAAAAGGAAGGCATTGAATGGTAGACAATCATTGAAAAAACATCACCAGCAAAGAGATCCTTTGCAGAACACAAAATTATTCCAAAGCCATAAGAAAGCAATTCAATAAATATGTGCAAATGTCTTAAAATCTTTATAAAAGAAGAAATTTACTTAGCCAACAAATATATTAAAATTCATTTAAGCTTTTTAACAGTTACATAGACGCAAATTAAAATCAGTAAATACCCCTACATACATATCAGATTGTCTAAAATTTAAATCTGAAAAACATCAAATGTTGTCAATGACATAGAATAATGAGAAATATTACCCTAAACATGGTATGAAGTAGGGGTTGATAATTTGTAGAATCATTTTGGAATAATCTAGTGAAATTGGAGATATCTCACAACTCCAGTTCTACATGCCTAATGGATACATAGGAATTCCCATAACATAATTACACATAGCCAAAACTACAAACAACACAAATGTTCAACAACAATACAAAGAGATAAGTGCATTTTAGTATATTCTCCTAAAGGAATACTATACAGCGATATTGATGAATATTCTAAAAGTGGTACAAGAGAGTGGATGAATCTCACCAGTATTCTGTTGAGCAAAAGCTACTAGACACAAAATATTACATACAGTGTGATTCCCTTTATATAATGTTCAAAAGTATTCAAAATGAAGCTATATGATTTAAGAATTACACAGGGAGTTGCTTTACAATTACTTTAAATTTGTATTTTTATTTATAGTATGCAAGTTATAATTCACAATAAGATGTAATTTAAGTTCTCTGATTAGTCTAAATACATTTTACAAAGTCTTTAGTAAAAAAAATTAGGCTTTAATCTGGACTGTAAAATCCCAGGTATATTTCTTAACTTTCCTGAGCCTCTATTTTTCCATCTGTAAACTGAGAATAGTTATATCTATTCACTCCAAGGTGACAAATGTGATTTTGGATATGAAAGTGCACTGTAGACTGTAAAGCACAATGTAGGTCAGCTTCAATGGCTTATTCTCTATTTCTGAGCCTACATCAGGTTAGAGAAAAAGGGGGGAAGATAATGAGGTCCAGGCTACTACAAGCAAGTATATCCATAGCATATTTTAACCATGAAAACAAACAAACAAACAAAAACCCTAAAAAATCAGGTAAGATCTGAAAAACTACAGCTTGAAACAATTTAGAGGAAGGGACAAAGGCACTGACACATGAGAGCAGAGAAAAGAAGTGAGAACTCTTTGTGATAACCCAGGTCCCTTAAGAAACATGTCAGTTATGTTTGGTACTGTCTAATGAAAGAATAAGAATATTTAATATAGGTTGTTACATCTAAAAAGAATATTTTTTAAAGTTTTTTTTTTTGCCATTTAGAGGTAAAACTCTTTGGCAAATACACTTATATGGAAAAAGCTATACAAATAACTACCTTTTACTTAATATTTTACCATATTCTGGGCACAGACTCATCTATGCTAGAAACTATTCTAATATTACTCTATTTAATTCTTAAGATAACCCTGAAACTAGGTAAATTTCTTATCTCCATTTTACAAAGGAGGAAATTGGGGCTTAGAGAGTTTCAATGGTTTTCCCATACATCTAAGTAGGGGCAGAGTTGAGGTTTGAACACACATATGATTTATACCAAATCGTAGGTTGTTTCTACTATTATAAATGCTCTCTTTTGTTACTAATGATGGTAGAGAAATATGATAGAACAAGCAGTTTTGAGGGCCAGTCACAAAGCCAGGTACTTTCGTATGTTAATTTATTTAACTCAATACAGTTATGTGACATGAGATGCTTTTTATTAATCATTTTAAAGTCTTCACATCTTAAACAATTGATTCTGTTGTTACTTTTAGATATGTCATTATCATTTTAAATATGCCACACAGGGCATTTTTTTCAGGCAATCCCAGTTCATTATCTCTATAGATATGTCAATCAGAATTTACATATTTGTATACATTTCCAGTTTTTGATAAAATAATTAAAAATTCTACTGGATGAAATTTTAAAGTGTTTTCAAACATACATTTGGAATTGTTGAACAATATAACTATTTCACAACTTGAACTTAATGTCCTAAATACTGCTGCTTTAGAACAGTGGTTATGATAAAATGATTTTTGAATGAAAACTGAATTTGCCACTTTAAAAAGATACCCAAAACAAAAATATTTAGAGTTCATTTTCAACACTTTATAATAGGTTGATTAATACATCTTAATCTGAGAATAATTTCAGCTAAAAATTTTTAGAGAATCAGTGCATCCAAGGTCATAAGTTACTGTATTTTGCCATGTATAATGCATTCACATATACAATGTGCACCCACAATTTGGGGCCAAGCTTTCAGGAAAAAAAATCTTTTAATATTTTAATTCAATTATTTATGTATTTATATTTAGAAACAAAACCAATTATTATACTCCAGGATATTGTTTCGCATACAAATATCATTATTGCTTTCTAGAGTCACACTTGTAATGCATAAGCATAAATAGAAGAATTAAAAACATTTACATAGATATGGAATTAGTGCTATTCATGTATAATGCACTTCCTTATTTTCCCCTAAAAATTTTGGGCAAAAAAGTGCACATTATGCATGGCACAACATAGTGTCAGGTCTACTCTCACTCTGCCCTCCCCTATTTCTCTTCATGCTTCACACATTAACACTGCAGTAGTGCAACTAGAGCAGACACTGATTCTTGTGTATTTACTCTTCAATGCTAGTTATGTAATAATTTTGCCCCAAAACATTGTTGCTGATTAGCAATATAAAATAATAATTATATATTTAAGCATATTATTGATTTACTGTATTTTGCCATGTATAATGGACACCCACGTTTTTGCCCCAAACTTTCAGGAAAAAAATCTTTTGTTTTAATTTTTAAATCGATTTTTATTGATTTATATTTAGAAACAAAACCTATAATTGTATTCCAGCATATTGTTTTGCATATGGATATTGTTATTGCTTTCTAGTTACAATTTTAATGCATAAGCATAAATCAAAGAATTAAAAACATTTATATAGATATAGAATTAATACTACCCGTGTATAATATGCATCCTTATTTTTCCTTCAAAAATTTGGGCAAAAAAGTGTGCATTATACACAGCCAAATATGATAAGTAAGAGGCAACCAACAAGAAGATAACTGAATCTTAACCAGAAAGAAAAGATAAATTTTAAAAACTATAGCCTAATTATCTTAATATTGATGCCCCCAAAATTCTCAAATAAATTATTTAAAAAATTTGTAAGAACCTTACCATTTATCCCCCCATACACTCCTCCACCACCCTGCCTACCCTGCAAATCGCCACACTGTTGTCAATGTCCATGTGTTTTTTTCCTCCTTTTTAAAAATTTGTTGCTGAATCCCTCCATATACCCACCCAGTCCCTCAACCCCCACCCCTGACAGCTGTCAGCCTGCTCTTTATCTATGAGCCTGTCTCTATTTTTCTTGTTAGGATAATTTTGTTAACCAGTGTCACCCCAATACATTCAATAAAAAGAAAGATTGAGATTAAAAAAAATTTGTGAGAGTTTAAAAATATTCAAGGATGAACTTTGGTGTTCATCATGGATTAACCAAAACTAGTCACATTGAACCAATATTATTTCTTTTTCTGATAGGATTACTAAGTGGGACCACTACACAAGGTAGCCTTTTAACAAATCATTAAAAATTTCATATTAGTGGAGTTGATTATGTGATTAACTTTTCTTTTGACTTTAAGATCCCATGCGTTTTACCTGATATACGTGAGCTAATTTTTTTTTTATTGGGGTAACAGATTCGTAATTTCATGTATAAGTTTTGTAAAAGGGTGCTGTTCGTTGGATCTTTGTAAACCTGAACAGAAATCTCAAGTGGTAAAACTATGGTTTTGTCTTTGACCATACATACACTTTTGAACATTTTTTCAGTGTAGACTAAGATATACAAGGATCTTTGAAGTACATGACACTATCCTAAGAAGGATAGCTAATATTTGCAATAACAAAAACACAATGTGGGTGTAACTGTGTGTCCATAGACTGGGACTAAGAACAAAAAAAAATGAGAAAACATTTTACAAATAAATTTCAGTTCAAATATAAATTATACTATACACAGTAGGTGTAGAGTGGACAAAAAAAGAATTCTTATGTGTATTATGGTACATGCTTAAGATAAATTACTATGCCAGCTCTAAAATATATTTAGGATTTGTAATAAAAGGGAATTCATATAATATAAAGTTAAAAATAAGCAGATAAAATTACTCATAATGTATTATCACAATTATGTTACAGATATTTAAGAGCAAAAAAAAAAAAAAAAAAAAGGAGAAAAGTCACCAAAATGTTAAATGGGAGTGGTGGGATAGAGTGGTGGGATAGTTATTTCCTTCATAGCAGTTTTATGAATTTTACACATATAGTAAAAAACTGAATGCAGTCCTGGCTGGTGTGGCTCAGTAGATTGAGTGCTGGCCTGTGAAGCAAAGGGTCACCAGTTCGATTCCCAGTCAGGGCATATGCCTGGGTTGTAGGCCAGGTCCCCAGTAGGGAGCATGTGAGAGGCAACCACACATCTATGTTTCTCTCCCTTTCTTTCTACCTCCCTTCCCCTTTCTCTAGAAGTAAATCAATAAAATCTTTTTAAAAAGCTATAAAATTAAAATAAAAAAATAAATAAAATTGAATGCAGTCTTAGGTTAAATTAGCAAAATTGTAGTTTATTATTAAAAAAAGAACAACAGTTCTACTTTTCACATCTCACCTACTTTATCTCACTGTATATTGAGTAACTACAGCAGTGAGTAAAGTTTATGGAATCCAGAATAGCAAGTACTATGGACTGACTTGTGCACCACCTCCAATCTTTTGTTAAAGATCAGTAATACCCCAACGTGACTGTATCTGGAGATATGGCCTTTAGGAGGTAATTAGGTTAAATGGGATCACAAGGGTGGGATGCTAATCCTATAGGATTTATGAGAAAAAGATTTCTCTGCTGATTCTGCTAATCTCTCCCTCTTCTCTCTCTCTCTCCCTCTTCTCTCTCTCTCTCCCTCTCTCTATCTCTCTCTTTCTCTCTCTCTCTCTCCCTGACCCCCTTGGTCATTCCAAGAAGGGGAGGGAGAGATTCCTTTCCTCTCTTTCATTCTCTTTTGTGAGGACATGACATGAAAGCCATCTGCAAGTCAGGAAGAAAGCCCTCCCCAGAGCTCAGCTATGCTGGCATCATGATCTTGGACTTGGGGAGGGGAGTATGAGGAGAGTGAAAGGTAATATAAAAAAATTGGGGAGTAAAAGGCAGAAAACTGTACTTGAACAACAATTAAAATAAAATTAAAAAATTTAAAAATGCAATAAATTTTAAATTTTAAAAATTCCGTTGTTTAAGTCATCTAGTCTATGCTATTTTGTTATGGTAGCCCAACCACACTAATATAGAAAGTGACCTTCAGTGATGAATGGGTGGAGCAATTAATTATTAAGAATGGGGAGGAAAAAAAGAAACAAGGTGGGACAGATAAATTGTTTGCAGACATTTAAAGAGATGTCATGTGGAAACAGAAATACTCTTCCCAAACTAGAAGGTTGGAACACCTGGGTTCAATATAAGATATATTTATAACAAAGTTGTGCTAAAATAAAATGAGTTGCTTTTGGAAGAGAACTCCTTACCAGTAGACATATCCCAGTAAAGACTAGAGGACCATTGTTCAGGAATGTTATACAGAATATTTCTGCATTAATTTAGATAACTTTTGAAGTCCCATCTAACTCCAACGTTCTGTCTCAAAGTTTCATCCTAACATTTCACACTGCTAAAAGCTGTCATAATTTTAATTCCCATACAATATATTTATTATCTTAAAAATGTCTAAATATGGTATCTGTGTTTTCATTTCATTCACTAAAAATGAAGAATGGAGCAAGGCCTGATACAGAGCCTTACCCCACAGTCCTAGAACATTCTGATTTACTGGTCATTAACAATTTCTATAATACAGCTGTTCTTTAGGTGATGATTTTTGCTGGTTCTCTATACCTGTCTGTACCTGTGATATTTGCTTAAAATCTATTTTGACATTAATATTTGCTTAGAAAAATTAACATTCTTACTTCAGCTGATCCACTTATTTGACTAAAACCTAATTTCTGCCAATATGAGTAGTGACAATGAAAACAATGATAAAGTAATAATTTTAAAATGTATAAATCTTTGAGAAATACACTTATTTTTTACACAAAAAGAAAAACAACTAAAACACTGCATATTGTTCATAATACCAAGCCTTAACTACCATTTATAACTCTATTTGTATGAGATAGTATTTCTCAATTTAAATTCAGGACAACTGGAAAACATCTCTTTCCACTTCAGTATTAGAAGTAGGCTCTTAGTCTTGGCAGAAATACCAACACCTGTGCCCCAATCCTACTCTTATCATGTTTTCTCCGGAAGGGGGTTCTGGATAAATTCCAGGAAAAGAAACATGTTACAGGGACTATGGTTCCATAGGAGGTTCCACATGCCAAGGATAAAAGTTGAAATGTTTGGGAAAGCCCCACAGGGCTCTTTTATTAAAAGGATAAATTTGCAGCAGTGATAACTAGATTCTAGAAGAAATGCCAGAATACAAAGAAAACTGTAGGATTTGGGGTGAAGAAGAGGACAACTATAATGGCAAGTGAGTGGTAGCAGGGGCACTAGTGATATAGTAGTGTCTGAGTAGGCCAGCAGCGGCCATGCTTATGTATAGTTATTTTTTAAAAAATACAGCCCTGACTGGTGTAGCTCAGTGGATTGAGTGCTGGCCTGTGAACCAAAGGGTCACTAGTTCAGTTCCCAGTCAGAGCACATGCCTGGGTTGCAGCTGGGGTCATGCAAGAGGCAACCAACCAATTGATGTTTCTCTCTCTTTCTCCTTCCCTTCACCTCTCTCTAAAAATAAATAAATAAATAAATAAATAAATAAGTAAGTAAGTAAGTAAGTAAGTGTGTGTGTGTGTGTGTGTGTGTACCACATTTACACAATGGAATACCATGCAACAGAAAGAAAGAAGGAGCTCCTATCCTTCCCAACAGCATGGACGGAACTGAAGAGCATTATGCTAAGTAAAATAAGTCAGGTGGTAAAAGAGAAATATATGATCTTACCTATAAGTGGAACCTAATCAACAAAACAAAAAAGCAGGCAAAATAGAACCAGAGACATTGAAATAAAGAACAAATTGACAGTAACCAGAGGCGCAGGAGGAGGGGGATAACAAGGGAAAGCAGAGGAAGGGTCAAGTCAAGAAATGTGTATAAAGGACCCATGGACAAAGCCAAAGCGGGGTAGAATTGAATGTGGAAGCTGGAGGTAGGGAAGACAAGGGAGAGTAATGGCGGGGGGGGAATGGGGACAACTAATTGAACAACAATAAAACAATTTAAAAATAAAAATAAATAAATAAATAAAAATTTAAAACATATTGGGAAAGGCAGGGAATGTGGAATTGATATAAAACCAAATTAAGATGAACTATAGAAATGTCACAATAAAATAATGGAACAAATATATTTTAAAATCATTAACACTCAATGAGCATTACTATAAGTCAGGCGCTATGATGAGTGTTTTATATGCATTATGTTATTTAATTCTAATAACAAATCCATGAAGTATAATAGGTTCTAATGCTAACTTCATTGTTCTAAAGGGAAGTCAAGTCTCAGAAACTATATGTGATTTACAATCTTTTATTAAGTGGCAGGACTGAGATAGAAACCTGGATCTGCCTAACTCTCACCTTAACTCAATGAAGCTCTATGCTATTTGTAAAGGTTTCCACACTTAAGCCCAAAGGTCTGTTACAAGTAGCATACTAATTTCATTTACATATTAAAATATTTACTGGTAAAAAAGGAGCATCTGTAGATTTCTATTTATCATTTAAAAATTATTATTGTATTTATAGTTTTGTTGGATATTCCTGCTTTCAGATGCACCTACTACTAGGGTAATTGATCATGAGGATGTATTTTCCAAGGATAAAGTCTAGTTTAATTTACAAGTTCTGCACTTGCTCTCAGTGAGAACTAAAGAATATTTGGCTATGTCCCATGACCATATTTTGCAATTTAGGGGAAACCACAGCTAGTCAATGTGTTGAATATTTAAAAGTGTATTTCAACTCTCAATACTGTCTATAAATCATTTCACTTCTATGCCCCTCAACCTCTGACAAAGCATTTTACTGTAAACAAATTTTGGGGCCACTGTGTGATTATTCCCACTTGGAAAATATGCTGTTTCCCTTCCATGAAACTAGAACAGAAGGTCTGAGAGAAAGGAAATTATTAAGCATTCTACTGAGTTTTTTTTTTCCCCCAACAAAAACTAAGATAGAGGTCAATGAATAAGTATGTGCAGACTGGAACTTGAATCCTCTAGGGTGACTATAGGCTAATTAATAATTAATGCCAGAGCCATGGTGTTTGAAATGCAGATGTGATAACTGGAGGCCTGGCAGTGCTGTTCAGAGGAAGCAGATTTAGATGCTATAGGGAATAGGCACTCCCTTGCCGGCTGGCTCAGAGAGCTAGCCTGGGTGCAAAGCAGGGCCTATGGTTTAGATTATATTCCCCTCAGCTGTTAATTACCTGAACCTACTTTGAAGTTCTACTCTTTTTATCCTCTGCATGAAAAGAGATTGGTTCAGCCAAGGGACTTAGAGAAATGATCAAATACATGGGGTGGAGGGAAGGGGGTGGGAATAGAATTTCATATATAAGAAGATAACGAAGAAAAACACATAGTAGAACATACAAGAACACATATTATTAGAAAGTGTCAAAATGTGGCTCATTTTTTCAAACACATCGTGTTTCTCAGTTGTTCTAATAAAGGTGATTTTAAGTTAATATATAAACTTTCCCCGAGTGTGTATAACACAACTTCCATGTGTATTGCTGTATAAAGTGGTGCCTTGACTAGAGACAGGTGTTTTGTAATGGTATATTTAATTTAATAGAATCATTTAAATTTCTTCATATTGAAGCTACTTACTGATTAGGGCAGTATCAATGAAATCAGCCACAAACTGCTTCTATATAACATGTTTGTGTTCAAATCACCCATTCTCAGAACAAAATAGAAAGTCCCATTGTTCAATGTTGGAGACTATAGGATATTAGAAAATTGTGGAAAGAGAATGCATTTGAAAGAGATCTAAAAATAAATGCTGGTAGGTTTAATTGAATAAAAAAGCAGCCTGACTTGTTTTCAGGACATGCTTGTGAATGTACACAAATTAAAGAAGCTTGGCCATTAACTATTTAGCAAGTGGATTATGACGTGTCTGCATTAGATGTTAAACTGTGGTTTATTCATTTGTTTGTTTGTTTTTTTCCATTTTAAGTGTTATTTTTAGTTCAGCTACTCCAGCGAAGCAATTTGCTGAGATACGTGCTACTCACACATGAAGAAGATCCTCTTTTGCTGCAAAAGCATGCCATTCATAAAATAGTTGATTTTAAACTGTGAGAATATCTATGAATCTTTTTGACAGGAAAATGGCAATAAAAGTACCACCAAAAATGTGTACATACCATGAAACTGACACCTGTGGATACAGTGTCATCTGGCTAAGGTAACAGCAAATGCACACTACTAAATGAGTGAATGATGATCATCGGCTCAGACACAACATATAGACCTCCATTCAGTGATCTAGTTTTGCAATTCTATTTTATTTACTTTTTATTTCTATTTAAAGGTTGAGTACCTTTTGGATAGAGTCCGTAAACTTCTAATCAGGATGAATAACTAGAAACCTTCTTATTAAAATATATTGTTCAAAATGCAAATTTCCAAAAATGCAGAGTTTGCATTGTTGTACAATTTCAATTTTGTTGAGCAAGAAAATCTTCATCTAACTTAAGTTCTTCTATTAAAGGCAAACACATTGAGAATTTTTATAAATTATTTGTAATGCAGCTTTCCCAGTTATAGTTTTCATTCTAAGAACATAAACACAGGGATAGGCAAAAGTAGGTTTGCAGTTGTTCATATGGGAAAAAAACAAATAAATAATACAATAATAAATAAATGATAATACAAGAATAAACTCTGTATTTTGCATACTCACAATTGTAAAATGTTTGCCCACCCCTGTATATTGACACTAATATTATATAAAATTAACAACAAAAAGCAAATCTATTGCCATACAATTTTGATTGTTACTTATACCGGCATAAGGCAGGAGGGTCAAATCACAGAAAATAGAGTCTACTTTTATATTGACTTTATCCCCAACTGGCTATCTCTGCAGCATTATATTGTTTGAGTCCAAAGTGTTACTGAATATGTAGCAATTTTTCCAGGCTTTAAACATAAACTTTGTATGTTGAGTTTCCTGCTACAAAGAAAGAAAGAGAGAAGGGAAGGAAGAAATGGAAGGCAGGAAGGGAGGGAGGAAGGAAGGAGGGAAGGGAGGGAGGAAGGGAGGAAGGGAGGAAGGGAGGAAGGAAGGAAGGAAGGAAGGAAGGAAGGAAGGAAGGAAGGAAGGAAGGAAAGGAGGGAGGGAGGGACAGAGGGAGGAGGGAAGGAAGGAAGGAAAGGAAAAGAGAAATGCTTGAAAGTTTTAAGCAGCAAACCAGAGGCAAAATTTTTTAAAAACTCAGTCACTTAGATCAGTATCATAGCTCTTTTCCTCTATGGACTTTCATGATTATACATATGCTGTGGGTAATGCTTAATTTTAAAACACACAGAACAAAACACATTTCCCACGCTGGAACTCCAGTTATCTTTCAAAGATGAAGTCCAAACTTTTGAATTATTGTTCCTCAAGACCAAACGAAACTATATTTGAGACTGATCATGTTCAGGCTTCATGTAGATTCTTTTATTTTAATTTTGTTATATTAACAATATGCTAACAACTTGATTTATTTATATATTTTTAATTTATATTTTAATACTTCCATCACTTGGTCAAGCCAATTTAAGGGGAAAGATATTTGAAAACATTATTTTCAGCTAAATTTCAGTGGGAACAAGTTTTAGCTTAGAGATATAGGAACAACAGAGACAAAAAGTAAAATAGCCCAATCATGCCATCACAGCATTAGGTTAAACTTTCCACTTTATTTCAGCCTGTATGTTTACATCCCCACTTTTCTCACCTCCACATGACTGTCTCTTAGACTAACAATTGCATATCTTGTAAAGACGTGTTCAATTTCTTAAAGCACATTTTCGAAAGTTTTAATATGATCTAACTGCATGATCTTGCATTAATTTGAAGATTTTAATATATTTGAAAATAATTTTTAAAAGAACTCTTCCCATAATAACCAATATATAAGCATAGAAACTTGAAGCCATAGTTTGTAGGCCTTTTATACTAATTTGGAACAACTGACGTATTCTTCTCTATGTTCAACTCTGTTTTAAATGCTTTTTTTTTACTCCTGATATATGCTTTCCACAGTTCATTTTCTATTGTGGTTCCTATTGTAAAACTGCTTGTGACTAGAAACTCCTACACACGTACACAATGTTCTGACTCTCTCCACTGCAACCTAAAATGTGGTTAGATTATCTAATTTGTTTTGTGTCCTTTTTACCTGCAGCTACAAGGAGACTGAAATTAAGTTCTCAGTACTTTATTAGGAAAAAGCATTGGAAAAGTAAATAGATCTTAACAGAAAATTTTTTTGCCTCCATTCTGAGTGACGTATGTTGCATAAGTTATGCACTGCAAAGCGGAGGAAGACTTCTTTACCCTGCAAAAGGAAAAGTAAAACATTGAAAAAGAATTTTAATGAAATCATAACATTAAAATAGTTTTATATTAAATCCTGCTAATTTTCTAGGTGAAGCCTGTGAAGTGAATTTGAAGAAACATTAAAAGGGAATTGAATTTGCATTCCTTATGCTACAGGCACATGTTTACATGACCTTTAAAACAGAATTAAAGCTGTATCATCAGCAGCTGTAGGCAATTCACATTACTAAGGCAATCAAATCAGAATGCTAAACTAACTATAAAACATAAAATAAACTGATATAGAATCATCTCAATTCACTAGATTTACTTGCAATCTTCTTATACCCTACTAGCCATTTCAAAGCAGTTTGCAAATCCACTAAGTCAGAAATACTCCAACAATCTGAAAACAGTGTCCAGCTATAAATAATTATGCAAGCTAGGAATACTTTAATATATCCTTCTCAACAAACCTCCATCATTCATCAGAACTAGCTTAGTTAATGATCATTATTTACTTTCAACAATTAACTCCAAATGTAAGCATCATCCCATGAAGATATGTTGTACAAGGCAGAGAGGATTCTATTTCCAAAAAAGTATTTGGAAGAGTTTATAAAGAATGCTTATATGCTAGTAAAAGTTAACTGTACTTTTTTTACTCTAAAGTTTATTGTCTTGTTCCCCGATATCCTGCATACCTTTCAATAACTATATTTTGGTTTCCTTTAATCACATGTACAGGTATGACACCTTTTAAAATATGGTAGGATAGATTATAAAATAGTTTTAAATCCAGTTGCCTGAGATGAGACTTTATCTAAAGAAATAAAAAAGAAAAGTAAATATATCTATAATGCAAGTCATCTTACAGAAAGCATTTTTAAAAACCTTGGTCTCTTTTGATTTCCTGTAGTAAAATCTCAGGAAAAACAACACATATTCTTATCTTTCCTTTAATTTGTGTTGTGACTTATTTTCTTCTTTTTTGGAAAACTGCAGGTTCTTCAATAATATTGAAAACAGAGAATATGTTTGAAAATGTCGTTCTATTACTTTGAGGGGTAAAGAAAAGGGGGAAGATTGAAATGCTTCTCTTCATCATTAATGTGGGCGTTTGTATGGGACAAATCTCTGTCCTTTACAAAGCTGTCAACTAAATGTTCAAAGACCACTAAACTTCCACAGCTATAAGACTTAGTTTCTTCAGAGCTCAGACCCATATGTAGAGTTCAGATCCTTTTTGAAGGCAATTTACACACAAATTGATTTGTTTTCCAATATGCATAGTTTCACCATGTAAGCACTCCTCTCTCTCTCTCTCTCTCTCTCTCTCTCTCTCTCTCTCTCTCTCTCTCTCTCTCACACACACACACACACACACACACACACAAACGTGTTCAGGATCCATTTGTTTAAGGAGGGGTCATATCTAATGTTCACAACAAGCATCAAGCACCTGGGAAATACTGTATTTAAAGATAAAGATGAGAGTAGATGTGATTGAATTATAGATGAACTAAAAACAGAAACCCCAATCTCTCTCAGAAAGTAGGAAGTAGTAAAAAGAAGGTAGGTGAGGGAAAGGAGGGAGCTTCATTCTTACTATCATCTGAGTCAGTAAAACTTAATACTTAGGATGTACAAAAGAAATTTGAATGTTGGTATTTAGATTATCCTGAGTTTCCTGAGAAACCTAAGGTTTCTCTTGCCCTTGTTAATTGGTAGAAACAGGAAATTTGTTATTTTTAAGGAGGATTGGCAGGTTTAAATCCTGCTACCCTCAATGTGATCTGAGTTAACATGTTAGGGTCTGGACAAAATATTTTAGGATGACTATCACCCCCCAACACACACAAAAAGAGTCATGGGGGTGGTACTCATCTAAGTACACCCAAAAGAATGGTATCACTGAGGGAGAACTGTGGTAACATACAACATTTGACAGAAGAGACTGGGCCTTGCCTCCTGAGAAAGGGTTATTTTGAGTACCTTATCTTTGTGCCTGTCTACAGAGAGGGACATTGGAAATTAGGAATGGTCAAGGGGCCCACCTGGCAAGGAGCAGAGGCTGCCCAGGGACAAGAATGCTAGGCTACCCTTACCAGGCCTGGAGGATTCTAAGAAACTCACCTCTACCAGGTTCCTCCCAATTCCACACAGCTGAAACACCTGCCTTGGTGTCAGCTCTTCTATATTGTCCCTCACTGCCTCCATTTCCAACCATGGAATCAGACCTGCCTCCATCCTACACACACTGCTGTAAATAAAGGGCGACAACTTGGGAAGGGCAGGCCAATGAGGGCCAGGAAGCTAGCAAAATAATCCCCTCTCACTGGCTGCCTGAGTGTCAGAATAGGACACATTTGGCCCAAAGAATTGTCATACACTGAGTTATCTTAAGAGAGGATCTCTCAGTTTAACACCCTCATGCTTGTCCTGGTCCAACAGTCTGTTTACCAGGCTAAGATCTGCTCCAGCAATTGGGCTTCATCGCAGCATTTTAGCTAGGCAAGCTCAAAGGTAGCAGTTTCTATTGTTATCCAGATACCTCCCCCTATTACCACTGAAGTGGTGCGTGGAACTTTAGAGTCAGCTCCTGAATTTTCTCTGGCTGTGACTCTGCAGGTTGGAGCTATCAGATAGCCTAACTTGGATTCATGGCCTGGGTACCAGACCCACCAAGGGAAAACCCTGGTGAGGGGCTGGGTTCTTTTGATGGCTACCTAAGCACTTGTAACTTAAAAAGAGATTTCAAAAAGTTATCAGCTATACAACACACACACACACACACACACACACACACACACACAATTGCATGGATCTCCTGGCAGAGGAAAACCCAAACCAAATCAAAGACATCTTTTCTCCAAACAGGAGAGTCAAATTGTCTCAATGGGGAATGGGAAAAAATGCAAAAGATGTCCTAAAGATAGCTGCAGGACATTTTAAGAGCATAGGGGAAACCAACACCCCACCTCAGTAATCACAACAAAGGAAACATGAATATTCTTGTAAAAAATGGATTTTCAAATGTCTTTGCAAAGTGGGTTTTTGCCCCAAACATACACACTTACTCTTTCTCTCCAGATATATATAGACATGGAATATATATAAAATCAGTTTTCTCAGAATTGTCAGCCCTCTTCCCTACCTAATCCCACAAAAACAATAGAAATTTCTTAGTAGTGATAGCAGGTTAAATCTGATCACCTGCTCATTTTCAAATGTGGTATAGGTTCTTTACCAATGTGGGATCCAGAAATAGTAACATGAGCTCCCAACAGTCAGCAGATTACTTACTTAAAATATTTTCCTAGAAGGAGCCTATATTTTGGTGTGTAATCACATTTTCCATAGTTCCATCACCACACGGGGATGCGGAATGCTAGCTATTTCAATAAATAGTATTTACTAAGGAAGTAGGGGAGCGGGTGTAGGGAAAACACGATCTCAGTTATAAATAAAGTCAGAGCATTCTTACAATATTGCACATTAAACCTTAATCTGTGCATGAAGAAGGAAGAAAATTGCAGTTTGGGGCATCTCTATTAATTATTAAAGTGACATAAAAACCATCTAATGTTCAACTCAGTGACTTATCAATGCTTCAAATACCTATTTGCAGAGTTTAAAGTAATAGGTCATCTGTATATGCTCTGTGATTGATCACGTAGCTGGAATTATTTTTTTCACCTTTAAATACTCCTCCTATTTCTTAAGAAAAAAGTCAAGATACAAATAAAAACCACCACTACAATTCAAATTTGAAAACATTCTGCTACTCCATTTAAAAAAAAAATTTCCACATGGAGTTTGTATTATATAAAACCATCAACTGGATTCTTCAAAACTAGGCTCTGTCTGCAATGCAAAACAAGTAACTGGCAAATGCCCACAATAATTCCTAGACACCCCCAAATACTGGTACTGGGAAAATGATAGCCACGCAGAGTACTGCACAATAGCTTGTCTCCATAGAGCTCTTTCCCTGGGACCCTTTAAGAGAGGGGTTCATCCCCTGACAATGGCAATGGCAAGAGAAGAAGTGACCTCAGAAGAGAAACTGGGACTGGATCAACACGACCTTGCCAACACAGCGCTGGGAGCCAGCATCCTTTCCCTGGGCAGTGAGGGTCTCTATTGTCCCTGTCTATGCTCTAACCATCCTGTCAGCGGCCCCAGCCACACAATGCCTAAGCACTTCCCCACTGACATTCGATTTTGCTAGCGAATGATTAGTGTTCTTGAAGACTGTGGTATTTGCTTTAAATTTTATGATGACTATTTTATTTTTTAAAATTTTGTGTGTCTGCTGTGGAATTCTCTATATAGTACCACTCCTTCCCCTCCCTCTACCTCTCCCCTTTCGCCTAAAGATTTTTTCCCCCACATTAGAGGAAAGCCAACAGAGATCTAAAAAAAAATACAGTAACTGAGCTTGAATTCATATTGACAAATGTAGGCTAATGCTGGCTAATTTTTAAAATGCTTTCCTCTCCAAATATTATGAACCCTTTACCTCCCCCCACACAGTTTTCCAAGAATAAAAAGACAAACAATAACGACAACAACAATGACAACCAGAAGAGTGGGCTGGCGCTCCGAAGGGCAGCTGTGTCTCACACCAAGAAAGTCTCATGAGCTCAATGTACAAACACCAGGAAAAAGGGTTCTTTCTGTGCTTCTTTCAGAAGCTATTCAATTGTTTCCCTTCCCTTATTAGCTCCCCAGTTATAAAAAGAAAATGTGTACTTGTCGCTACCAAGCCCAATCTAACTCGTCCTGTTTCCAGAGTAAACTTGTATTGAAGGTGAAGTTTTCCACCTCAAGGTCATGCTTATGAGTCTGGAGCTTCATGGTATATTATATACATTCAAATCTGGCCTTTTGGACTTCTTTCCTGACCCTGCTCTCCAACCCTCGCCAAGCCCAACCCCAGACTGCCTCCCCCTCCTCCAATTTGTACGGATAATGAGAATGCTTCCTAATCTATACTCATATGTGCAATCTACAAGAGGCATCATCCCCATGACTGGGGTGCTTTCTGAAAGAGTCTGGTACAAGGCTGCCCAGCTGCATCCATGCTCTTCTGCTTCCACAAGTGCACAACCTGAACCACATTAATATGCTTAGTTTCTTTTGTGAGTTCTTCCTTGCTTGGAAAGGGGTGTGTGTGTCCTGGGAAGACTCTTAAGAGTTATAATATATCCTTAAATCTTGTGAGAGAGGAGAGCCACTGTGAACCTCTGGGTTACAAATAGCTGAATGAATATACAAGTAAATCCAGCCAATCTGACTTGCCTTTTGAAATTAACTGAATTGCCTTCTTCGGAATCAAGCAATGTGATGCATAAGGTAAGGTGGCTGATTGGAGTATGAAAGCAACATAAGGAGACATGAACTTAGTGTCTTGTACTACTAACCTGACAAGGTCATGGAAACCTGTGTTTCCTTGCTAGAGCTGGGTGTGGGGACTTGCTAAAATTACATTTTGTCTACTTCTAAATCAGGCTCCTCTCCAGGACAACTTTTAGCTGCCCTAGCCTAGTAGGGTTAGGTAGCTATTATTATATTTAAACCATACCTCTAGAGTGGGTGGGGTAAATCAGATCTGGGGTCCCAGCAGTGGACTTCAAGATCAAGGCGAGGACAACACCAAGCTGTGTATATAGCCCAGCTGTGAGAGAGCAGGTTTACCAGTGGTAACTTTGAATTTAAGGCAAAATTCAGCCTATGAAAATAAGTTACCAACTATTTGCAACAGTAGCTTCACATGGATTTATTTTTCTCCCATGTCCAGATGGGGTCGTCTATTGAATGAGGCTCTTTTATTTTGCATGGGGCAGGGGATTTGTGACCATGGTCCCCCCTTTTATTCCTCTCTCTATGGAAACCCAGATCATGGGGAGAAATATGCAAAGCTAAATAAAGAGAAGCCACAGAAAGGAGCGCTTGAGAGCGGCATCTGTTACACTTGGGAAGTTAGACTGACAGGAGAGGGCGAAGGAAACCTCTCCAGTAGATTAGTTAGAACAGCAAGAAGATTTGACTATATGCAGATATTTTCTTCAGAAACAAAACACCTTACTTGCATGAGAAGATTCTATCACAGCTGCTCCAGGATGTGCTTGCATGTTAATTTAATAAGGGATATCTATATTCATGGGAAATATTTTTTTAAGCAAATCGGAGAGTGAGAGAGGGACACAGAGAAAGAGAGAAATCAGAGGGAGGGGAGAAGGGAGGGAAAAACAAAGAAAGGAAAGGAAAGGAAAACAAGTACTTTGGGTTTTGCTCCTGACAGAAGGCATTCTTACATTAAAAGACAGCAAAACGAGGGTGTCAAAAACCTGTCGCTGGGTATAGATGCCTCCTATTCGATCCCCCCCCCCACGCCGCCCCCTGCAAGCCTGGGAACAAATGGTCTGAACCTTTTTTTCGTGTCTGGCGAAACCAGTTGCCCAGAGCAGAGGCCAAGGGCAAGAGGAAGGTTGATTGTAAGGACTCAGGCAAATCAGTCTTGGAAAAAGACCCCCTTCTTCTTCATGCAAAAGCCTTATCAATTGATAATTGCCTTAACCCCCTGAATGGTCAGACTAAGATTAGCAACTCTTTCACCCAAACGCAGCTGCAAGGTGGGGGTGGGGAACCCACCGCCGCTGCCGCCAACAACAACATGGCAATGATCATGATCTTTTTGCTAGTATGGTTTCATCAATGTGCTTCCTTCTGACCTCTAAAGTGATCCACAAACTGGCAAGTGAACCCTCGATCAGGCAGCCTAACAGAGCACCTGAAAAGTTTTATTTTTCGTTTGATTTTAACAAGTTCTTTTTTTCTTCAGGAAGCAAGAGTCCAAACACAAATGAGGCTGCATTCTTGCAAAGGAAGATACACACAGTTGGCAGTAAACAAACGACGTTCCTAAGCAGAAAAAGAAGAGGAGAGAAGGGAGGGAGGGAGGGAGGGAGGGAGGGAGGGAGGGAGAGAGAGAGAGAGAGAGAGAGAGAGAGAGAGAGAGAGAGAGAGAGAGATTGATTCTAGGTTAAAAGCAGATAAACCTTTACAATAGGGCACCGGCAAATGAAACCACAATTTCAGTGAGGGAGGAAGAGGGGGGAACATGGTAAACGATCCTAGCTGCCAATAATTACTAAGTGTTTATCTTTTTTTAAAAGAAAGAGAAAAAGAAAGAAATATATCTCAAACAGATGCTCGGTTTTCCTCCCTAATAGACACAATTTACATTTACCAACATAAGCTTCTATTGCTCTGTGCTCTCACAAGTAATTACTTATTTCACAGGAAATAGATGCTCTTTAGCTATATAAAGGAATGGCAGAATAAGCTCACCTTGTTTTTATTTTTCTCATTTTCCTGCATTTTCTTCAGATCTGTCTTCTTAGAGAAACTAATGCCTTAATGACTTTCTGGTAGCTGCAAGCCTTCTTTTATTTCTGCTAAATATATGAAAATGTATGCAAATTTAAATCAAGCTTAACCTAGGAGCTCTTGCAATATATTTAATGGAATTTCAAACCAATAAGGGAACTCTAATGCTGTCTTCTGTGAGTGCAAATATAATTACGCAGCTAGGTTACCTCCAAAATTATGCAATGAAAGGTCATTTTTTAACTTCAGAGATCGCATTGTGTATCCAGTGTTTCCTTATCCTAACTAGAGCAAATCTTTATATTTCACCGTACTCTGCTTACAAGCAAAACCTTTGCATGGGGCTTTTTAGCAGACAGACGTATCCTCCCCAAACTTCTAAGAGCTTGGGTGGAGTATGAGTATTTCTCCCTTTCCTCTAATCAAAAATTAAAACACTCCTGTTCTCTCAAGCTGAAAACTAACTCAAGCTTGATGGGGATGGTGGGGGTAGTGGTACTTAATGCCAAACAGTCCTCTTCTCTCTTCTCTTCTCTCCTCTCCTCTTTTCTTCTCTTCTCTTCTCTTCTCTTCTTTCTCTTCTCCTCTCTCTGGCATAGTAAATGATTTGCATTTACTTCAACTTGTCTGCGATGATGGTGGGGGAAAAAGATATTTGTTAAGAACAATTTCCCCAAAGGACAGCATCAGGCACAGTGGTCAGAACATTGCCCTGCATACCTATTGGGACTAAGTCGGCTGAGAATCTGCAGTGAGTGTGAGGAAGGGCTGCCAGCTTCAGCAAGCACTGCCTCTGACAGAAGTTGTGAGACGGCTGATGGGAGCTGACATAGAGCCATAATAAAAACCAACTCTTCCAATTAATTAACTATTTTGGGAGGCAAACTTCAATATCAGTGAATGTTGACAGTATCACATTTGATTTTACTTTCCCAGAATCTTCCAGTTCTTCATGCCTTAAAGCATTTTTTTTTCACCAGAAGAAACTGAGTATGTCTTAGATGCTTTCTGACCTTGGTATCAAGTTTCTTATAAATGTAAAATGAAATATATAAGCCAAAATAACTCTTATTGGAACCATGGACTTCAGTCTATAGATTCTGGTTACTATAGAAGATGTTTCTTTCTCCAAACTTTGTAGCAAGGTTTTGTTTTGCATTCCTCTGTACACAACTAACTAGTAAGTGAAATGAATGTGAGAAAAATCCCATATCCACTAAGATATAGATGACATTTAAATTGGTTATATTGTTTTCTTTATGTTTTTTCGTTCTTTATTTGGGTTAACCTAAATAATCTAAAATAAGTTCTAAAGCCATTTTGCCACCTCATCCTCATCAGCATCCAAATACATACACAAACACACACATCCCTCCGATTCTTCCCTCCCCACCCCCCACTACCAACACAGGCAAAGTAAATGGTGGTGGAGGTGGTGGTGGTGGTGGTGGTGGTGATGGTGATGGTATAACCAAATAAACTGCTGCCGCCACTCAGCGCGAAGCAGCCAATGGAGCAGAAACATTTGATTCACTTCCTGCTTGGGTCTCCCTGAAACTCTCAGAGCTTCGCCAGCTTAATTTGGAAAACTAGCCCAGCCTCCCGTACCACCATTGGCTGAACCCACGGCAGGCCAGGCTGGGACGTTGTATGATTGGCCGAGGTGAGTGCCTGTAACTCGCTCTGGCTGCTCTGGCTCCCCAGCACGATAGATGTCAAAGGCTGAAGCTGCTCCCTTTGCCACATTATAACTAGTAGGGGATCCTCACCGACCATGGCCACAGCTGCGTCGAATCCCTACAGCATTCTCAGTTCCAGCTCTCTGGTCCATGCGGACACTGCGGGCATGCAGCAGGGAAGTCCTTTTCGAAACCCTCAGAAACTTCTCCAAAGTGATTACTTGCAGGGAGTTCCTAGCAATGGGCATCCCCTTGGCCATCACTGGGTGACCAGTCTGACCGACGGAGGCCCGTGGTCCTCCACACTGGCCACCAGCCCTTTGGACCAGCAGGACGTGAAACCCGGGCGTGAAGACCTACAGCTCGGCGCGATCATCCATCACCGTTCGCCTCACGTCGCCCACCACTCTCCGCACACTAACCACCCCAATGCCTGGGGGACGAGCCCGGCTCCAAACCCGTCCATCACGTCGAGCAGCCAACCCCTTAACGTGTACTCGCAGCCAGGCTTCACCGTCAGTGGCATGCTGGAGCATGGGGGGCTCACCCCACCACCGGCCTCCGCTTCGGCACAGAGCTTACACCCAGTGCTTCGGGAGCCCCCAGACCACAGCGACCTAGCCTCGCACCACTGCCAGGACCACTCGGATGAAGAGACACCAACCTCGGATGAGTTAGAACAGTTCGCTAAACAGTTCAAACAAAGAAGAATCAAGTTGGGTTTCACGCAGGCCGATGTGGGGCTGGCGCTAGGCACACTATACGGCAACGTGTTTTCGCAGACCACCATCTGCAGGTTCGAGGCCTTGCAACTGAGCTTCAAAAACATGTGCAAGCTGAAGCCGCTGCTGAACAAGTGGCTGGAGGAGGCTGATTCGTCCACAGGGAGTCCGACCAGCATTGACAAGATCGCCGCACAGGGCCGAAAGCGCAAGAAGCGAACCTCCATCGAGGTGAGTGTCAAGGGTGTACTGGAGACGCATTTCCTCAAGTGTCCCAAGCCTGCCGCGCAGGAGATTTCCTCGCTGGCAGACAGCCTCCAGTTGGAGAAAGAAGTGGTGCGTGTCTGGTTCTGTAATCGAAGACAGAAAGAAAAAAGAATGACTCCACCAGGGGAACAGCAGCCACATGAGGTTTATTCTCACACCGTGAAAACAGACACAACCTGCCATGATCTCTGATTGCAGGAAGGGAGCAAGTGACCCGCCGCACTGGGAGCGGTGCGGATTTCTCTTTCTCTCTCATTCCCTTCCTTTCACTCCAGCTTTATTATTGTTATCTTTCTAGATTTCCCTCTCTCTCTCTCTCTCTCTCTCTCTCTCTCTCTCTCTCTCTCTCTCTCTCTCTCTCTCTCTTTTTCCTCCCCCTTTTAACAGGGGATTCTAACTTATATTAAGAAAGGAAACACACACGCATTCAAGGCTTCTTAACACTGATACATGGTTTCATTAAGCAGTCCAAGCGGGAACTTCATATCCCTTGCCGCCTGAGGAACAGTTCTCTCCAACCTTTTCTGTTGATCAATATATATTGTTTACTTTGAGTAAGAATTGTTTGGTTACTCCTCTCTAGGAAGAGCAAGGAGTGGGGTAACTTGGGGTTGGGGTAGGGATGGGGGAGGGAGGTGGGAAGACAGATGTGTGCCTCTGAATAACCTTTCAGCGCCTTGGTTATAGCAGCTGTATTTCAGGTGAAATCTGTTTTACAATAGACTAGTTTTGCATTTTTAAAAACTTCTATAGCATTTCTAAATGTCTGCGGTGTTTTACTACAAGCTGTACACAATATTTGTGAGATGATTTGTATCTAATCGACCACTCCACATTATTATTGCTATTATTATTATTCCTTCATTGAGCTGATGGTTTTTTAATTGCTTAGAAAAGGGAGGGGAGGCTGGAAGGAGGAGGGTGAGAAATGTGCCTATCATTCACTCACCCCCCCATCCCAAATCTGTAAGGAGACGAGAAGATACAATGGAAAGAGTTGTTGGTGATGATATTGACGAGATTTTATATATGTATATAATTTTATATATATATAATCTCACCAATATATATAATTGTTGTTTTGTTTTGTTTTGTTTTGTTTTCCCCTGTGAGCGGAGTGCCTAGAATGGGCAGAATAGGCAAGCTGATTGGTTTTGCAAAGTAGTGCGAAGTGGAGAGGCGATTTTGAAAGATTCTGCCCTCCCTGCCAGAATTGCGGAGCCCCTGCGGGGTTTCTACAGCGCAAATCTGGGTGCCAGACAAGGATTCCGCAGCAGCGCTCGGGTGATAGCTGTCGGCTTGAGGAGCTGAGAAGGCTTCTGAACCTTCTGAGGTCCGGAATGCCTGCAC
The DNA here is from genome assembly GCF_004126475.2 of Phyllostomus discolor. Classification (NCBI taxonomy): domain Eukaryota; kingdom Metazoa; phylum Chordata; class Mammalia; order Chiroptera; family Phyllostomidae; genus Phyllostomus; species Phyllostomus discolor. The sequence goes on from NC_050198.1 coordinate 102,625,203, forward strand.
TCGGAGCTCCCGGAGGACCCGGTGCCTCTGCAGGCCAACCGGCAGCGCTACCCGACCTCGGCCCTTCCAGGCGAAGGACTTTGCCTTTACATGCTATTGATTTCGCTGGAGAGGATGCCCCGGAGACGCTGGCGACAGACTGGGTCAGCACCTCACAGGTCGGTTCACCTCCAGTTCAACGCCTGCTCCTTGAATGAGAGAACTTCGGGGAGGGGTGGTGAGGGCGCTCCTCTGCTCTGTGCAGAACAACAGTGAAATGATTGGCAAAGGTCACAGGGATTTTGGTCTAGCTCCGTAGCACACCCTTTCTCCTGTATATACCGCTGTCGCTGACTCGGCTCACACGGGGAGCCATCTCCACACTTCGGAAAAGCACAGCTGGCGGAAAGTCCACGGCGACGATTGGGCTAGTTAGTGAGCGCCCCGGCGTATGGATTTCTGTTTTTTATCTCTTTTGTGTATGTGTGCGTGTGCGCGTGTGTGCAAACGTGTGTGTGTGTGAGTAGATAGTTGTTTGTATCGTATTACTATTTACAAAAAACAAAAACTACAAAAAAATCGCGCTAGGCTATGTAGAGATTCAAAAAACATGCAGTTGCTGTGGCTTTATGACTAGCTCTCAAGTCCACAGGCCAGGTCCAGAGAGACACCTCATTCCCAAGGAGCATGCATGTACTGGCTGGCCAAGCACCCAATACCCAGCCGCTGCTTGCCAGACCTGCCTGGGAGCTTGTATGCCAGGGCTGGCCACGTAGCTTGGGCCTCCAGGCTCAGCTGTGGTAGACAAAGCTTCAAACTACCTACCTAAGGACCAGATAGCCTAGGGCCCCTTGTTGAGGATGCACTAGTAAGGGCTGCCAGGACTCTGGTCCACCACACTGTGTGCCCCCCAGCCGCAGGTCCAAGAGCATGAGTTAATTCAAATCCCAGACACTTTTTTCTTTTTTTGTCAAGTCTTTGAATTCTGTTGGTAGTTGGGTTTTAGTGCTGGGATGTTTTTTCCACATTGAGTTCATGTGTTAAAACTGTTAGGCTTGTTTTTGTTTGTTTCAATATTTTTCTTTGCAGTTAAGCGCTATGGTTCAAACCTGAGTTAACCCAAATATTTCTGCCGACTTTATAATTGTACAGTTTTGTATATTAAACGTTTTTGAAGTTATTAATTTAAAGAAAGATCATTTAGTTTATTCATTCAGTAACTGATGTATAATAAACGCTATTTTCATTAAGAGTTGCTTTTTCAACTATTTTATTCAAATTGCCTATTGCAGTTGCCAGCAATTATTTATTTTCAATAAATTCTGCATTGTGCTAAAAAGGAGACTCTTTGAAAGATGAGTTGGTTGTCAAAAAGGAAACAATTCGCTGTAATGTTTGATGTGAACAGTTTTAGTCAAGGGGTTTATATTGACACAATATTTTATTGTTGTAAAAGATTAAAAACGTTTAAATAAAACATTTTTCAAAAAAAATCTGTTTTTTTCCCTCCTGGCTGTATTGTGTGGTAGTGTGTGGAATGAAGTGTTTAAACAGAGACACATTCCCATTAAACAGTGCCTCTGCTTTGCTTCAGGTTAGAAATCATTAGTCATTATTTTGATTCTTGATTCTTTCCCTCTGACTTTTGGCCTTTCGTACAGTTGTGTACATACATAGCAGGGCCCGTTATCATGCCCAAGCCCAGGGCCATAGTCAGGCAAAACACACCCTGAATGTTGGGAAACAAGGCAGCTTAAGAAAGGCTGACAGGGCAGGATGTTCATTTCAGGAGGTGCTATCTTTTCAAGTTCTCAGAAAGGAGTGTATCTCTCTCTAGTCCAAAAGATAAACACTTCTCTGAAATGCTGCCTCCTGAAATTGGACCCATACCTTCTCTGCGTCATTCACCTCACCCACTTCTCTTCTTTTTCTTTCCCATTCCTGCTGAGTGCCCTTTTGGTGAGCTCCTGTCCTGAAAGAAGATGACTATATGTAAGAAGTGCTGCCCTTTTCCTTGGGTCCAGAAACTGGGATAAATTGTCCACTTTGTATTGCCCTCTAAGGCTAAATTCTGTTCATTCCTCTATGAATTAGGGGGGAAGAAAATAGGATTACACAGAAACATTAGAAGGAAGAGTTTGTTTTACTACTCTTCATCCCATTTTTACATACCATTTCACCTCTGTTATTTTATCACAAGACCCTCTATAAAATAAGGGAAAATTACCTGTAGTGATGGCAGAGGAGTAATTTACTAAATCAGAACCAGTTATGTTTTAAGTCTTTGTATGTACAAGCATGCTTTATCCAACTTTTTGTTGTAGATGCATATCAAGCAGTAGACAAGACATTTAACTATAATCTCCCCAAAATAAATATCGTCCACAGTTCATACTCTGAAGTGGTTTTTTTGTTGTACAAAGCAAAATTATTTAATCATTTAATAGGTGATGATTATCACATGTAATGTCTTACATTTTTTCAGATTGCCTAATCATTTACAGCTGCACAGTGTACTATACACTTGTGAGTGTTGTATAGAAAATATGCCACATGTTGTGTGTATACTCATGGGCATATTTCTCTTAATAAATAATACTGATTCCATAGAGATGTGTCTACAAACACAAAATCTATAGTCTTAAACCTGTTGGTTCTCTTTTGGTTCTTAACAACTAACCTCTTTCTCTTTCAATATCGTATAAAAATTTTTGAAAAATAATTTTTTAAATTGCAGTTTACATTCAGTGTTATTTTGCATGAGTTTCAGGTGTACAGCATAGTGGTTAGATAATCATATACTTTACAGTTTGTTCCCCCCATTATTTTCAATACCCATTTGACACCATACATAATTATTACAGTATTATTGACTATATGTCCTATGCTGTACTTAACATCCCCATGACTATTCTGTAACTACCAATCTGTACTTCTCACTCCCTTCAGGTTTTTCACCCAGTCCCCTGACCTCCCTTCTGGCAAGTATCAGTTTGTTTTCTGCATCTATAATTCTGCCTTGAATTGATTAAAAAACTTATAGTTAGTTGTTCTTACTAAAGTACACAGAACCCAACTACCAATGCATTCAGAACTCTTTAATGGAGCCACAAGCAGATATGTTACAAGATACTTATATAAATATAGACATTTATCACCATCAATATTTTTACTATTCATTACTGATACATATATTTGATACATATTTATGAGACTTGTTTCCTTTATTGTCTCTTTTATTTCTTTTAAAAATAAACTAAAGCTTAGTTAGCTTTTATGATGACCTTCTTACCAACCTCATTATATCACTAACATTACATTTTCATTAAAATTCAAGGGAGGTTGGTGCCTCTGCCTGGGGTTTTCTTTGTTTTGAGGTTGCCACCACCCCATTCCCAACTAAGGCCTTTGTAAGAGAAGCAGCTTTGGCCTCGGTTTCTCTCAAGCCTGTGCAGTACTGTTTTTTTCTCACATAATAATTCGTGACTTAAAAACAACAATAATGCTTTACTTTATTTACAGGGTAAAAACAAGAAAGAACCTCATCTTCATCACCTCATCAGAGCAGTAGAAGATATTGGGGGGGTGGGAGGAGTGTGAAAAAAGTAAGCATTTAGGTGCTACAAATAGGTAAATGAAGTCACATATATGAATCTTGTATGCAATTGTATATGGACAGACATAGGTTGATTGTCTATATGGCAGTGACTTTCTTAATATAACAAAATGTAAATGGATTATTAAACTCTAGCATGTATCTTTCCATCAAGAAAAGAAAAGAAATATTATGCCTAGATGTCAGTTTCTTATCCTTAAAAGGAAAAGAGTAGGGAAACCATTGCCTGCATTAGTACATGAACTGTGTTTGTCTTTAGTAAAATAGAACACTGTTCCTTTGGAAGTATTTAGGATTTGCATATTCCCTTACTCCCAAGTCAGAATGTTGTTGTTGTTGCATTAGTTGCCTGTAGGCTACAAGTAGGCTTACCATAAATATCTTTCTTATTTAAATTATATTTTTAGTAAGAACGGAAGAGAAGGGATAAAATGGAGAAGTAAAAAGTGATTAGAGTTTAAGATGTAGTTTTCCAAAGAAAAGAATGTATTTTTCCACCTGTTGAATCTTTAAAGACACATATAGAACCTTAGAGATGAGAAATTACATGTACAATTCGATATTTAAAAATCCAAACATGTGATCCTTTCAAAAAAATCTTGAAGAGAAAGTAACAATGAAAAACAATACCATGTGACTTGATATCATTTATACTTATCCATTCTCTAGAATAAAAAGATAGACTATGCTTTATACTTTCCCTAGATAGTACTTTTAAAAATAGCAATCCTCTACCTAACTCATTTACATATGTTAATTTTAAAGCATTAAGAAAAGCGAATATGAAATATATTTGAAATCAAGTAAGGTGTTTTTTCTCTTTTATAAGAAAATAAATGTATCTTTTTTTAAGAGCACTGTTGATAGAACATTTTTAAAATTAAAGAATTATTTAAAAGAATACTATCTTAAACACAAATTCCAGTTAACTTCTGTGACATCTAAAAGGGTGGGGGCTAGAGTAACATATACACTATAGACCTCTACTATTGTTTTTGTAAACAGATTTTACAAAATTAAACTCTTGTGCCTTGTGTTGAAGAAAATGCATCAGATCACTATGCTTTCTTTCACAAACATGAGTATAGAACTTAGACCTATCTACATGTGATCTAACTCACTAGCTAAAAAACTAGGGTCTCTTTACATCACTATTGTTATCAAGGAGGATTTAATACAAGATGGGTTCATACTGGATGACTTCTAAGGGGCTTGTTTTTTTTTCTTTGTTATTGAATTTGTTGGGGTGAAATTGGTTAATAAATTATACAGGTTTTAGGTGCATAATTCCATAACACATCATATGTATATTGTATTGTGATCAGCACACCAAGTCAAGTCTCCTTCCATCACCATTTATCCCCCCCTTTACCCTTTTCTACTTCCCTCCATCCAAAGGGGACTCATTTAATAAACTATCAAAGGGGCATTGTGTAAGGTAGCTTCACTCTCTAAGGGAGGAAATCATGGGATAGTTTGCTTTGGGGTGGAACTCTACAGTATTTCATATATGTGTATATACAAATCCCCACAACTGCAAATGTGCTCCCTCTCTTCCTTCCCCCTCCCTTTATTCCTGCACTTGCACACAGACAGGGTGATTTAACAGAAAGCAGACTGTCCTCAAAGAAAGACAATAAATCTACTCATTGACCAATTCATTAGGTATGTTTTTTCATCTCTCCAGCTACTTACACTGTGCCCACAATATTCTGGCATAGCTGATTGAAAAGAGAAAAAATCAGCCTATCAAACTCTTGTTTTATCTATATAATGTCAAAAAAAAAAACCAACCCTGGTTTGAGTTATCTTCCCCCACACTCTGACACACATTGATTTGACTGCTTGCATTGTCATGTATCAGCATTGATTCTTTTATTTTCTAAGATTTTATTTATTTTATTTTTAGACAGAAGGGAAGGGTAGGAGAAAGAGAGGGACAGAAACATCAATGTGTGGTTGCCTCTCATGTGTACCTACTGAGGTCCTGGCCCACAACCCAGGTATGTGCCCTCAGTGGGAATTGAACAGGTGACCCTTTGGTTCACAGGCCGGTGTTCAATACACTGAGGCACACCAGCCAGGGCAGCATTAATTCTTGAGGAAGGGTCATATACACATTTTTAAAAAATAGTTTATTTATTTATTTTTACAGAGAGGGGAAGAGAAGGAGAAAGAGGGAGAGAAACATCAATGTATGGTTGCCTCTCATGCGCCCCCTACTGAGAACCTGGCCCACAACCCAGGCATGTGTCCTGACTGAGAAACAGGTTATCCTTTGGTTTGCAGGCTGGTGCTCAATCTGCTGAGCCACACCAACGAGGGCCATATAAACATTTTTAATATTGATTTTTCTTGTCTTTCCAGTTATTTATTCACATACTGGAGAATCTCATTATAATATAGATGATTATCTCCCAGATTTGACCAGACCAGAGTCCAGCCTTTGCTCTGTCCCCTCCTTTTCACAGATGTGGAAAAGTCTGCTATAAAATCGAGCATGTAAATTGGGGTTTGTATCCCCCCACCAAACAAATATTAAAAAGGGTTTTCTTCCACAGAATTTATATCTTGTAAAAGATTTTCCTTTACCTAATATTTACTATCTAAGAACAGAAAACCACACACATACGTATACCACCTGCTAAGATAAAAGACCAAAAATAGAGGGCTATGGATGAGGGTAGTAGTTTACTGGGCCTCAAATGACACATAATTTCACACTGTAGTAACAAAGCTCCATGGGTGAACTTAATATACCGGGAAAATTTTATTTTCTTCATGTTTTACTATTCACAGTCTACCTGTGGAGGTGTTGGTGGTATTAGTGTTTAATTAACATCAGTTTGTTTTAATTGCCACAGAAGCACATGCATACACATGTAGAAAAGATCATAATCAAAGAAACTGGTCTGCCTTAAACCCATGGTTGCCTAGAAAAAAAATCAGATTTGTGAGATTTGTTGACATAAGCAAGGACTGTGTTTGTCCAGAGCACTGTACAATTACAATAGCCACTGTTAAGAGATAGAGATTGACTTGCTCAACAACAAAGAACAATTGTCTAGAAATGAATTCCTTTCATCATTGGAAGCAGAGCATATGCTTTAACCTATGTTTAACCTATAATTCTGAATTTTGAGCCACTTGGTTGAGAGTGGTTGAAATTATAAACATATTTTCCATATTCACTTTAATTTTCATGCTATATCCTATGAGAGAGAACCCAAATTTCTTCAAATTTTCATTAAAAGTGAAACTACTTTTAATTAATTTTTAATTTAAGATGGAACTGCCTTATGACCCAGCAATTCCACTTCTGGAAATATATTGAAAAATCCTGAAACACTAATACAAAAGAATATATGCACCCCTATGTTCACTGTAGCATTATATACAATAGGCTAGTTATGGAAACAATGCATGTGCCCATCAGTAGCTGAGTGAATAAAAAAGGTGTAGTACATTTACACAATGGAATACTTCTTGACTATAAAAAAAGCAGGAACTCTTACCTTTCGCAACAGCATGGATGGACCTGGAGAGCATTATGCTAAGTGAAATAAGCCAGGCAGAGAAAGGCAAGTGCCATATGATTTTACTTACATGTGGAATCTAATGAACAGAATGAACTATCTAGCAAAAGAGACACAGAATCATAGATAGCAGGCTGACAGCTGCTGAGGGGTGGAGTTAGGGGGCTGGGAATGGGAGGTGGAGCAATTGAGCAAAAAATAAAGAAAAAGAGAAACAAACTCATAGACTTAGACAACAGTGAGGTGATTGTTGGGAGGAGGTGGGGTGGGAGGAGGTGGAGGAAGGCCTAGGGGGGATAAATGGTGATAAAGACTTGACTTGGGTGGTGAACACACAATACTATGTACAAATGATGTGTTGTAGAACTGTGCACCTGAAGCCTGTATAATTTTGTTAACCAGTGTCACCCCAATATGTTCAATAAAAGGAAAAGAAAGTTGAAGCTACAATATTATTTCAAAGTAGCTCTTTCATCCACCTTGAGTTCTCCCTCTATCACTGTCCATCAACAAGTGGACAGGGTTAGCTCTAAAGGTGCTCCCCACTGGCCTTCATAGCACAGGTTTAAGAAAGTTGGTATGGAAGGGATTGTAGAAAAAAAGGCCTGCTGCCTACCCTGAGGGCTTCAGTCTCTCATCTACAATGGGAAGTTCATGTCTACAGCTTAGTGCTCTGATTCTGCATGCCCTGATGTAATATCTCCTGTAGAATTAGGAAGCTAACTAGCTTTGTTTTCAATATATTGAAAATATGTCTACAAGTGGAAATTTCAGAATTGCTGATCAGAAATAATTTTATTTTTCAGAGCTTTCTCTTCTACTGCATTTGTACTTTGTATTGTGTTTCTGCATGTTTTAGAGAATTCACAAATAAAAGAATTTCAAGTAAAACCAATAATAATCATTTAAACTTATGTTCCTCATGTTCCTTTCCTCTGTAAAAATCTCTAAGCACTTTAGAAATGATGTATGCACTATGCTCTGCAACAACCAATATGCAAATCACAACAAAATGACTACTTCGGGTCACATAAAATGACCACACTCAGTCCAGGCAAAAACTCATTAATATCAATAGGAGTCCTGTGCACAATTGAAGGGCAGCATATGCAATGGGTCGCATTCATTGCTGTGTGAGAGTATAAAAGTACAAGGGCTCACATTGCGAGGAAATAAAGTCTTACATTTTAAACTCATGTCATATAGGAGGAATAAAGACAAATAGAACTCACACATATTCATTAATTGTTGGTCAAAATAATTTTTGAGCATTTTTGAGAAAAACAAACTATTTGGTAAATGAAAAACCACTTATACGCCAAAGTAATTGTGTACTTAATATGTGTAACATTTTAAATTAAAATCATTACAAACATCATATAAAAAGCTTAAAAGGATAAGTACTCAATTTTAAAATCACAGTCTCTCAGTCACTTCTAATTATACACAAACATAAAAAACTAGAACACACACTCTGGACTAATTGTTTTAAAAGTAATCATTGAAACAGTTTTAAGCTAATATTCACCATGTGAGTAACTCCCCCCTCCCCACTAACATATCCACATTTCGGTCTGTATTTTGTGAAAATGACCAAGCTGTTCAGATGAGAGGGGGTGGATTTGGTATGTTTCAAATGTACTAAGGTAAAGGAGACTTTCAGGGCAAAAACCCTTAATAGTTTAGTAAAGTGTGATTTATGCTCTGACTCACTTTTAACCCTTTGACAATGAGATGGGTGATACAAATAGCAACTCCTCTTTAGCGAAAGCAGTGCAAACTATACTATCATTATCTTCTGCTATTATGCAAACAGTTTTTAAATTTTTCTGAAAAATACATTAAATAGTATCCGACCTGCAATGAAGCAGAGTATTTACTGGACAGTATTTATTGCTCTAAACTCTTTGTGCCTTCTCTGACCCTACTGCATGCCTCTGGCTGTCAGAATTGTGCAGCACCTGCTCAAAGCTCAATGTCAAATTAAAAAGTGACAAGAATGAAGAAGCATAATAATAGCTTAAAGCTATTCTCCACCTTTCCACATACACACATATGAATTTCCAGCAAGTAGTTTTTAGCTGAAAAATATGTCCAGATTATATAAATTGGTAGAATAAAAATAGCAACAACATTCAATTTAACAAACATATTTACTGAGAGCATGCTATTTGGAAGACATTGTTGGAGTGGGATGTAAAGAATGTGGAATAAGATATAAACTTTGCTTTTAGGAGCTAACAATGTCTAGTGAAAATACAAATAAGAGGAATGTACACAACTAATTGTTAATTAAATGAGAACTGGAGAGTACTGGAAATATGTATTATTACCAATTTGAGTGCCACTACTCTATATTTTTATTATTAATTTTTAATATACTTTCATACTAAAAACAGCATTTATTTGTGTTAAGTTCATAATATTGTTCATCTTTGTTGATCTCCACATATATACAGTTGTTAGTCAACTTATATATATACACACTAAATTATATATAGCACGATGTATGAATTTCTAAAATTGAATTTAGCCTTGAAAAACTTGAATTATTTTTGTAGGAAAATTTCTAAAAAGTGATAAAGTATGGAAGAATAAACACACTGCAAGCTTCTCAAACTTGCTTCCTGCCTATGTTTTCCACACTTTGAAAACTTGGGATAAAGATGACCAATGGAAAATATTTTCCTCCCCTATTTTCATCTCTTTCCCCGATAGAGAACTACTCCATTCCACAGCGCTGCAGATACTAAGTTGTGTTTGAGTTTAGGAGGAATAAAAGCCTCACCAGCAGATGTTGGAAATCATACTGCAGAACAACTAGATTCTGTGCAAATGTTCCACTCTCACTATGGATTTCATTGCATGAAATTTATGACATGGTAAAAACAGTAGGCAAAAATTCCTGTTGGAAAACTTAAGAATATTGTGATTTAAATTTTAAAAAAGGAAAATAAGAAAAACACTAGTCTGGCAAGCACTTTTTGTAATCAAATTTTTCCCGGATGAAAGTCAACCTCATTGAGATATTTTTTGTGCTTTTCTGTTGACTAGCAATGGATTAAATCATATATATGAATTCAGAAACCTGTGGGGAAATGACACTGATGATTAAAGTGTAACTGCTTAGTTTACTTGTTGGGATGCTTTTTCCATATTGAAGACAACTAAAACTCTAACAAGAAGTCATTAAGTATACAACACATTTTGTCTTTTTTATCTTCTTTATGTGTTTTTCCACTTTCCAACTGCATTCAACAAAGTGAGCCTTGTAGCATTATTTCAAAATTTCAATTATTTGAGGGGAAATATAGTCAGTGTGAAATATATTCCCTAACACTTGTACAAGAAATAATCAGATGAATAAGAAAACCAGTCTAAAGGGGCCTGTATTTGCACTCTTAACTAAGCATAAGTAATAGGACTCAGGGGCATGCTTATCTTACAGGAATGGGCTACAAACACTGTGGACAATTCATGACTGTGCTGTCTTCTCAGCTAAGCCTTCTAAGACAGACTGTTACTGCTTATTAGCCATACTCTTTAGGGAACAGAGATAAACTTTGGGTAGAGTCACATAAGTGCAATAACAAGCAGTGGGCCAATGGGACCCTAATTGACTGATGCAAATGCATTTGAGTTTGTCAAAATCCAATCCAGATGTATCTGTCAATGTCTTGGTTGTGATATTATGTTATAGGTTTATAAGATGTTGCCATTGGGTGAAACCTGGTAAAGGATACACAGACCTTTCTTTACTAGCCCCTACAACTTCATGTACATCTTTAATTATCTCCGTAAAACTTTTATTTAAAAAACCATGGCACAAATTTAATAATTAAAAAATAACTGGTACAAATACTTTTCATGACATTCAGTAATTTTCAAGACTATAAACATTGATCGTTCATTTTTCTGGGTTTTTCTTTTTGAAGGGGAAGGAGATGGTATTGGGGAGCAGTATCTCAATAAAACCAGCCTAGCTCTGAGTTCTTCTTGACCTAGAAATATGCTTCTGTTGTGGGGTGAAAATGGAGACAACTGCACTTGAACAATAAAAATAAATATATTAAAATAAAATAAACAAACTGCTGTCAACTGGTACTTATAGAGCCCACAAACACACTCTGACTCTGGAAACCCCAGTGATTTACCAGAAATGCTTTCTGGTTGGTTTTTAGCTTGTTGTTATGAACTGAGCTGGCTGTTTACCAAACCGATCTTAGCTCCAACACCGGGAAAGACAACACAATTACCTGGGTACCTAAGTAATAATTCCTCAAAAACTAGGTATGCACCTCCTGGGGACATATAGTTTTAATGACTGAAGAATCATTCACTAATTCAAAAAACATTATTGAGCACCTGTCACATCTGAGAATTTTATAATCAGTACAGCTTTGGGGTATATATATTTATACTCTGAATTTTGACTTGTTTTTTTATATTTTTTAATTGTATTCTTTCTAGTACCATTATCTCCCCTTTATATCCTCTTTCATCTCCACCCACATCCTCCCCACCAGCAATCACCACGCTGTTGTCCATGTGTATGATTTCCTTATTTTTACTTCTTTTTTGATCAATCCCTCTTAAATTCCAGGCCTGCAGCTAAACTATGTGTGGGACATTGAGCAAATCTTTTGAATTCTGGGTTTAATTTTATCATTTGTAAAATTAGAATAATAATAATTGTATCTAACAAGTAAGGTTGTTGTAAAAATTAAAAATATAATCCATGCCAAATGTTTAATTTAGTGCCTGACACATGGTAAGTACTCATTTGATATTGGCTCTTATTGCTCTGCTCATTTTTCCTCTGTATCTATGTTCTATAGTTATAAGGAACAGTTGAAATATAGTTGAAATTTATCTAAATAAAATGGAAAAGAAATACTTTTTTTAGTATTTACTACTGTAGTGCTTCACAGCATCCACACCCCCCACCCACTGCAATACATGTGAGAGTTGACATTTATATCAGCAACATGCTTGATGGCTTTACCCAAGGTTACATGGAATTCCCTGGACATTAATTGTAATGAAGAAGCTTCAGAGTTATATCATGAAGACAACCTGGAATCTGTTCTCATTTAATTTTTAAAAAGACAAATAATCCACATACTTTGCTCCAACAACTATCATTAGTAACACATCCTTTGTGACACACTTCACAACACATTAAACACAATCACGTGCTGTTACACCAACTTTCAAAACTGCTTGCACACAGGGATGTCCAGGGATTTCCTAATCTAAAGCATGGGCTATATCACTTTTGCATTCACCATCACTTAAAAATTTACATCATCCTATTTACGTACACATTTATAACTTAAATCCAAGAAACTTTCCCTGAAATGGTGAAACCTTATATATTCTAGGTTGGCGATTTTCAACCAATGTGCCACAAGAATTTTTAAAACATGCAATACCTGACTATTTATTCAGGGGCACTAACCTCTTTTCCCTTAGATTGTCAAATAAAAAAATGACCATAGCCAACACAACAATGGCCATCAGGTGTGAATGTCCTGTCTTGGACCATAAATATATAGGTCATATAAAAGAGTTGTATCTTACTGGTCATGTCAAGTAATATGTTTGCATCTCATTGGTTAATTCTTGGTACCAGAAATCCTTATTACATTATACAAGTATAAGTACCTGATTTTTTAAAAAATTATGCTGGATAAAAAAAGGGTAGGTAATTACTACTATTACTTTTTTTATAAATCAATCAAAATTATACCTATGTTATTGTCAGATCAGCAAAAATGTATATCCTTTGTGTGTCACAGAATTTTAGTAATTAAGTTTACGTGTGCCATGAGATGAAAAAGGTTCAAAATCTCTGTTCTAGGTGAAAGAATAATTTTGACCTTTACAGGATTTCTGCAGTTTGATTCACTGCCCATTCTATTCTTTCTGTTTACAGTCTTGGTAAACTGTAGGAATAAATCATTATGGGCGGCCTATCAAAATGCAGAATATTGAAAAGGTTAAAGTCTGTGTTTATGAGTCTATTAAATCTTTATAGTCTTTCACAGACTGCACTGGACATTAAAACCATTGTATCTCCTTCTGGTAATAAACATTGCAACGAGAAAGAAGTGGGCAAAACAATTCCATTCTTAAGAAAAAAATGGTAACAACACTACCAAAAAACATAATATGTATTAATTTGTTCCTATGACAATAATTGCAAGAAAAATGGAACATAATACAAACTTAAGCACTGATCATGATGGAGACAAGAATCATTAAGAAAATAAGAAACACAAAGAATATATTCCTTAGAGTAACAACTTATATTTGATGCTTTGGAGAAAAGTAAGGAACTTGGCAACTCCCACAAATTCATAACCATGAATCAAGACATTTTTTCTAGCCTTTCTAGTCAAGGACTGGTCACCAATGTGATTTTTATTTGTTGGGTAACTAATATAGCTTCATGGTGTTATTATTTACATTTGTTTTATATTTGAAACTTATTGTTATTTGCCTATATAATATCTTGAAGCGTCTAAGGCTTCATAGGATAATTATGATATATAAAAATGTTTTTGTCTGATCATTAGATCAGATATTAGTACTAATTACAAGTCAAGAAAAATCTTCTATATATTATCATCACCCAAATTAACTGTCTTTAGAATTTCTACTTTAAGGAAAACTAAAATATCTTGGTGTAAATCAAACAAATTGCTAGATGTCAACTGCAGTTATAGTGACCTTAGTTAAAATATAGTAATTCATCTCTTTTGTTTTGAAAGTGAATTTAGTCAAATTTCTCAATTGTACTACAAATCCTAGCAAAATGGAATAGAACACTCCTCTTATAAGTAAGTTTTCTTGTACCAGAGACAAATAAAGGGACATTTTAGGTTCTCTGAAACTGTGATTTATATTATACAGAGCTAATGAAAAATATCCATTAGTTTGACAATATCCACATTTAAAATATATAATTTGAGAATACTAGTGGAAAATGAATTACTGATCAACTAACACAATAAGATCTAGTGATTAATACATAATTTAATTTGAAAGATAGAATTCTAAACTGCCTTGAGATTATATAAATCATCTTTTTATGTTCCCAGAATTTTTTTTTGAGAAAGCAGACGCTCAAGTAAATAGAATAGTAAATAAGAAAAATAAATTTTCCTTTTCAAGGAAACAAAAATAAATGAATTTAGAACTATCATAATGACTTAATTTTAACACACAGTGGTTTTCTAGAGTCCTTGTGAGCCTAGATGCTTCATGCTGATAGAATAACATTTAGTATAGTGAATGAGTGAATAATAAAATTTTTATAAAAGCCTCTAGGTTCCCCTGGAAAACATTTTGAATAGCATAAAATTTACCTTAGGCACTTATCTCTGGGTTTGTTGCACAGTTACACTTGGTTGCCCAAGCCCTGTATCCCCCTACCAAGGCCTATCATCTAATGTTTCCTGATTTCTCCTCCCTACTCTGTTGGAAGACTCTTCCCTCATGTAATGTACTCACCATCTTTGGACTACATACCTTCTTAGTATTTGCCCATTTTAAAAGATTACCTATATCTTTCTGTCCCTGCCCAAGAAGCCCACCTGCCTTTCAGTTAAGCATATTCACAGAAAAGAGCTCTGGCTGGTGAGACTCAGTGGATTGAGTTCTGGCCTGCAAACCAAAGGGTCACCAGTTCAATTCCCAGTCAGGGCACATGCCTGGGTTGTGGGCCAGGTCCCCAGCAGGGGGTGCATGAGAGGCAACTGTGCATTGATGTTTCTCTCCCTGTCTTTCTCCCTCCCTTTCCCTCTCTCTAAAAATAAATAAAATCTTTAAAAAATATTTACAGAAAAGATTCTTATTTTTCCTATTTTAATATCAGATGTTTATCAGAGGGTTATGGCTTTATATAAACAACAATAACAGTACTACTTATGTAGTACTTACTTGCACCACTATTCTAAGTACTTTACATATATTGTCATTTAATTCTCATAATCATCCTAAAATGTAAGTATTATTATTTTCATCCACATTTTACAGAAGAGGAAACTTAGGTCACAGACTATGGATATTGCCTAAGGTCATGTAGCTAATGTTAGTTACTTTCAAACTTGGACATCAAGCTCTGGAATCTGAGCTCTTAAGCACTCTATTACACTGCCTCCCTACAGTAAGTGTATCTAACACAATTTAATTTGCATCCTCAACTGTCCCTGTTGATTTTTTCTTTATGTTGTGGTGTTTTCTTCATTTATGTATATTTTATGTATGTCTGTGTTTCCCATAATAATGTATGTTTATTTTCCAGGATTAAGAAATGATGTAATGAATTAAAAATTAGAAAGTTCTTTGCCCTGGCTGGCGTAGCTCAGTGGATGGGGCGCGTGCTGGGAACCAAAGTGTCCCAGGTTCGATTCCCAGCCAGGGTACATGCCTGGGTTGCAGGCCATAACCCCCAGCAACCGCACATTGATGTTTCTCTCTATCTCTCTCCCTTTCCTCTCTAAATATAAATAAATAAAAAATCTTAAAAAAAAAAGTTCCTGCGTCTGAGACCCATAAGAGTAAAAGCATATCTATAAGTTGGGGATTTCCCAAAGTCGATTTGTGTTATATCTTTAATTTAAGAAATTTAAAGCTTCCTTTTGAATTTCTTCATTTGGAAACTATAATATTACAACATTTAATCACTTTTGATATCTATAATATATCAAAATATATCTATATCTATAATAATGATTAAGTAAATATCATCTAATTTTCTTTTCTTTTTTAAAAAGATTTTATTTATTTATTTTGAGAGAGAGAGAGAAAAATATCAATGTGCGGTTGCTGGGGGTCATAGCCTGCAGCCTAGGCATGTGCCCTGACTCGGAATTGAACCTGCGATGCCTGGTTTGCAGCCTGTGCTCAGTCCACTGAGCTACACCAGCCAGCGCTAATTTTATTTTTTTATACAATTATTTTCATCTTATGATCAGATGCTGAAACAACAGTTTCAGTTATCTGTTTTAGATTAAATAGTCACTATTTGATCCTGAAGTCAGGGACTGTACCTTACTTCCCCAAAATTTAAAGCAGAGCTTAGCCCTAGCTGGTGTAGCTCAGTGGATTGAGAGCCAGACTGCGAGGCAAATGATCGCTGGTTCAATTCCCAGTCAGGACAGATGCTTAGGTTGTGGGCCAGAGTCCCCAGTGGGGGACATGTGAAAGGCAACTACATATTGATGTTTATCTCCCTCTCTTTCTCCTTCTCTTCCCCTCTCTCTAAAAATAAATAAATAAATAAATAAATAAATAAATAAAGCAAGGCTGAGAAAGCAAGGCTAGTCTCTACCATGTATACATAGTAGATATACATAACTTATATTCAATAAGTACATTAAATACATGAATAAAAGCAAATAGTAATGATTACTTGCCCAATAGAAGGCACTGTGCTTCATGGTTTAACTACATTATGTTGAATCCTTTAACAACCCAAATATAAAAGATAGGTATCATTATCATGATTTTTAAAATCAGAAAATTGAGGTTCAGAGTTTTTATTTCATTTGTGCAAATTACTTATTGATGGAAGCATTATTCAAACCTATGTTGTATTCCAAAATTATGTGCTTCTCACGACATCATTTTGCAAGGATGAGTGAAAGGGTAGATAGTCAATTTTCTTTCATTTTGGATAAACAAAAATTGTAATCAAGGTTATTATCTCAGTTCTGAGTTAAAAAAATATTTCTTAGCACCAAAAAAAAGAAAGATAAAAGGAAGCTAAAAAGAGATCATTAAAGTGGAATATAAAACAGGTGAAAAGAATAAGTAGGTTTATATTCTTATACCATGTTATCTATAATTACTCTATTAATGCTGTATTATAATAGGTTATTTAATTGTCCATCTTTTCAACCACACTGAGTTCCCCTAGGCCAGGGAAAGTGTCTTTTATTCATTATAAATTTGCCTATTGCAGGATCTGGTGCACAATAAATGGTGAGAAATGTGGAAAATGACTGCTAGGATTATATCCTAACAACCCTGAAACACCAATCCAAAAGAACCTGTGCACCCCAATGTTCATAGCAGCACCATTTACAATAGCCAAGTGCTGGAAGCAACCTAAATGCCCATCAGTAAATGAATGGATCAAGAATCTATGGTACATTTACACAATGGAACACTATGCAGCAGAAAGAAAGAAGGAGCTTCTACCCTTTGCAACAGCATGGATGAAACTGGAGAGCATTATGCTAAGTGAAATAAGCCAGGTGGTGAAAGACAAATACCATATGATCTCACCATTAATAGGAACATAATCAACAAAATGAACAAGCAAGCAAAATATAACCAAAGACACTGAAATAGAGAACAGGCTGACAGTGATCAGAGGGGAGAGGGGAGGGAATTATAGGGGAAAAGGGTGAAGGATTTGCAGGAACAATTATAAAGGACACATGAACAATAACAAGGTGGGGGTGGAAACAGGGGAGGGAGGTGGGAGTGCTGGGATGGTGGGGAGGTGGGGGGAAAGGCAGAAAATTGTACTTGGACAACAATAAAAAATGTTTAAAAAAGAAATGTGGAAAATGAGAAGAAGAAGTTAGGAATAAAAAAGGAGAGAAAGCAGCACAAAAACCAGTTTTGAAGCAAAGAGCTGAAATGGGGACAGATATGTAGCTGACAGTCTCACAAACTTAAATGCCTTCAAGCTAATGAAATAATTTAAAGGGGTGATTAAAGTCTAACGCAGGCTGAGTTTTAAACTTTAAGAAGTAGCACAGACTGAGATGAACTGGGGAACTCGTGCTACTTCTGAAGGCATTACATAAAAAAGAAAACTGAAACTGGATATTAGTTAAACAAACTTTGTGTAAAAGCTGGATTTGCCTAAAAGGAGGAGAAGTATAAGACTGGTCCCCAGTGACTTAAGTATAACTAGAAATGGATGGGACAATATCAGTTATCCATCCTTTGAACAGATGTCTTAAATCTTTTCTATTCAACAAATGTTTTTTGAGTGTTTGGTATGTGTAGATACTGGCCTAGGCCCTAGAGACAAAATGGCAATCTTCCTTCACATTCTATTGAAGGAGTTACACAAGCAATACAAACAGATCTAGCCTCACTCAGTTTACAGTCCAGGAGACACAGAAGTCTTGCTATAGTACTATTCCAAAGTTGGTCTTTAACATCTTGCTTTCTCTGTCTCTCTATTCCCCACTTTAAACCATTATTCTCTACATCATCTTCCAGTCTCATACTCACCTCTGGCTATCTCAAATCCCTTTTTGGGCCTTCCTCCCTCAGAAGTGCTTCAATTTACTTTTCAGTTTATTCAAGGAACCTATGCATGAATTTAAGCTGTGTATTAACGTTAAACTAATAATGGGTATTTGAAGCTGCTGATTTAGGACACTGCAGTTTATTCTATCTCATTTTAAACACCTTTTGTAAAGAGATAATCTATGATATACTGTCTTTAATTATTGGCTTTGTTTCAAGTATATTTCATGTCTCAGCAAAACTCCGTGTTTCTTGTTTAGTTTTAGTTTTGTTTCTGGACCACTTAGAGTCTGTTTAATCTTGGAGTCTTTTCATAGCACATAGAACAGTGATTAATTCAAAAAAGTTATAAATAAATACCTACATATATAAAAATGTTGATATCTGATCTCTAGGAGACTAATGCCTCCTTTATTAAATGATAAACGCACAGTATGTATAAACTACCCTGAGACTAAACATGTTAAAGGGTTCTTCCTGTTTTGGGATATGCATTTTCACTTGCATTTCAAGTGCATTTCATAGTTGGCTCCTTGTGTGCATAATCTAACATAATTGGCCACTTGCCCTTTTTTTTATGAGATTCAGTGGCAAAGTGCAGGTGTACTTTTGGGACCCATAACTAGTTGCAGCTGAAAAAGAAATGCAAAAAAATTTTAGAAGCCTAATTGTGATTCCTTGATAATTTGTCTCTTAATGTTCTAACTCTAGCAGCCATCAAATCTGTAATATTTTCCCTTTCGCTCCATTGTCAGCTTTTTTTGAAGTTTGAAAAAGATAATTTGTTCTAATATAAAATTGGAGCACGTAAGTGAAAAAAGAAACAATGAAAAAATATATTGAAACCAATTTCTGCAGAAACTCTATCAAGGGGCATTGGAAAGATTGAAAGTAGACTTGAACAAAATCTCCATTTTATACACCATTTTTCTCTTCAGAAAATTCTTATTTGAGTGAATTCACATTCTGTACAGGATTAGGACAACTTGTGCAAAATGAATTCAGGACCCAGTAGCAGATCTTCTAAGTCAACCTAAAGTTTCACATGATAGAGGCTTATCAAAAGGAAAATATAATTTAGATATTTATTTTTTGCTATTGAGTTATGGAGTTCCTTGTATATTTTGGATATTAACAATTCATCAGACATGTGGTTTGCAAATATTTTCTCCTGTTCTGTAGGTTGCCTTTTTTACTTTGTTCATTGCTTTCCTGTATAGAATTTTGTAGTATGTGTAGTCCCACTAGTCTATTTTTACTTTTGTTGCCTGTGTTTTGGGGGGTCTTATTCAAGAAAACATTGCCAAGGTCAATATCAAGAAACTTTATCCCTGTTTTCTCTTAGAATATTTACAGTTTCAGGTATTATGTTTAAATCTTTAACCCATTTTGAGTTGATTTTAGTATACAATGTAAGATGAATGTTCAATTTTATTCTTTTGCATGTGTGTATATAGTTTTCCCAACACAATTTGTTGAAGACATTCCCTTCTCTGATCTGTATTATTTCTTCCCTTGTCAAAGATAGGTTCTGCATAATTGTATGGATTTATTTCTGATCTCTTTGTTTTGTCCCATTGGTCAATGTCTTTTTTATGACAGTACCATAGCTGTGTAATATATTTTGAAGTCACGAGTGTAATGCCTTCAGCTTTGTTCAAGACTGCTTTGGCTAGTTGGGGTCTCTTGTAGTTCCATATAAAATTTAGGATTATATTTTTCTATTTCTCTAAAAAAATCTCATTGAAATTTTGAAAGAGCTTTCTCTAAATCTCTAGATTACTTTGGATAATATTAATATTTCAACAATATTATTTATTCCAACCCATGAACACTGTATGTCTCTTCATTTATTTGTTTTTTGTTCAATTTCATTCACCAGATTTTATACAAGTATTTCACTTACTAGGTTAAGTCTATTCTTAAGTATTTTTAAAAACAGGCAAATAACTAAATAAATATTTTTCTAAATATTTCACAGCTCTATGAAAATGCACTCAACTTTACTAATCATCAAGGAAATGTAAATCAAAGCCACAATTAGATATGTCCTCACACTTATTAGGATAGTTATTATCAAAAAAAAAGAAAGAAAAAGAAAACAAGTATTAGCAAGGATGTGGAGAATAGAGACTCCTTGTACACTGTTGATGGGGATGAAAATTGGTATAGCCATTAACAATATAGAGGTTCCTCAAAAAATTAAAAATAAAACTACCATATAGTCTAGTACTTTTGGATTTATACCTAAAAAAATATGAAATGAGTATCTCAAAGAGACATCTACCTACCTGTGTTGATTGCAGAATTGTTTACAATAGCAAGGATATGGAAATAGCCTAAATATCCATGAAATGATGAATGGATAAAGGTCATGTGGTATATAAACACAAAGGCATATTATATACATTAAGAAGAAGGAAATACTGCCATCTGTGACAACACAGATACTCATCTTCAAACTCATCATGATGTATACATTAAATATGTACAGTTTTTGTATGTCAAGCATACTTCTCTAAAAAAGGAAAGATAAAATTAAATTCTGTCATACATTAAGAGTGACTTCTGTAAAAGAAAAAATATTCAATAAAATGAAGAAATCTACTGCCCCATGTCATTCTTAGATTTTGAGCAACTGTGGCTCTGCTCAGTAGTCAACCAGAGGGGGTCTTGTTTGGCTATTGTTTTAATAATACTATGTAGGAAACCACCCCCAAACCACAGTGAAGTACAACTCAAGCTTTTATAATTCTCACTCATGGGTCTTTGACTCATTTGCCAAGCTGACTTAAACTCTGGGTTGACTGAACTCAGACACACCATGGACTGGATTTAAATCTGTTCCTCATTTTCCTCATGTTTCTTCTTGAACTAGTATGGCATACATTTATTATGACAGATCACAGGAGGGCAGGCCAAATGATGCCCATGTATTTTACACATCTACTGGCATCATTTACAATAACCTTTTATTGGCCAAAACAAGTCACAAGGTCAGATATACTACACCCATATTGGGAAGATACTACAAATGTACCTGTCAAATGTGTGGATGTATAGTTCTATTAATAAGGATTTGAAAAAATAGGACCAATAATCCAATCTACTAAATTTGGTACATCAACACTGACTCTTCCTAATTACAGTGTCTCTAGTAGTTTCAGAAAGCAATCATACAAAGGATTGCTGAAAGAGCTGGAAAGTTTTAGCTTGCAGAAGATAAAACATGTTAGGGATGATAGAAAAGGAATTCTTGTTTCAGGGAAATGTTTGGACAGAGTGTCTTCTAGCTCTAGGAGAATTTGTAATTAATTTAGACATTTCTTTGCATGGAGTATTGTTTAGCAGACTGGGGAGAAGTGGGGTAGAGTAGTTGGGGCAGAGACTTTATTCATAAGGTGGGACTTCCATAAATTATATAGCTTGCTTTTGGTAGTGTTATTTTTAAAAGAGAAGGACATCTCATTATTCATGTTGTTATATATGAAGCCTGTCCTGAAAAAGTCCAGCCATTTACATGACATCTATGTAACCTGGCAGCAAAGGAGAGTGGATTGGTATGTGCTTGCATGAACAATGACTTCACTGTATTTACTAGTCAGTGGGAGCAGCAGGCGCCATTGAGTGACCATGTGTACTGTGTGGCCATTGGATTCAAAATGATGGAGTAAGTACAGCAATGAATCTGCACCTAACTTTGTGTTGAGGTTGAATGGTCCTCTGTGGAAACTATTCCAATGATTCAGAAGGCCACAGCTATGGGCACCTGATGATTGGCAGCTTCATCATGACAATGTGCCTGCTCATGCATCAAATCTCTGCAGTGTTTTGGTGAAACTCGAATCACCCAGGTGACTCAGCCCCCCTGCAGCCCACACTTGGCACCCTGTGACTTCTGGCTTTTCCCAAAACTAAAATCACCTTTGAAAGGAAAGAGATTTCAGACCCTCAATGACATTCAGCGAAATACAACAGGGCAGCTGATGGTGATTGGGAGAGCTGTGTGAGGTCCCAAGGTACCTACTGTGAAGGAGACTGAGGTGTCGTTGTCCTATGTACACTGTTTCTTGTATCTTGTTTGTTCTTCAGTAAGTGTCTCCATTTTTCATATTACATAGCTGAACAATTTGATCTCAGGGTTCAATGGCTTGTTTCAAATGGAGAATAACATAAGCTGTCCTCTGACACATTTTGGAAACATTCTATTTCCCCTTTAACCAGAAAATTACATGTATAATCTTAGCAGATCATCCCCTCTCATCTTGTCATTTGCAAAATTGGAGGGGGAGGTTGAACTATGTAATCTCAAAGGAAAGGGACAAGTATGTTAGCAGTTATTGAGTAACTTATATATGCCTTACACTGTGTTTTATGTTTTCACAGGCTCTTGAAGCTCTGGAAGTCTTTGTTTTTTATGATTTTACACTGAAAGTTACCACCTGTACGTAACGGTACTAAATAGTAGGACAATTTTGTGAACAAATGTTGCCATCTAATGGTATTTTCATAAAACTGTTCATAAAATTCACATCTGTGACCTTTCTCATAACATTCCATTCTTCACTTTCTCCCCCAAAAGGTAATAATAGCCACTGATTTATTCAGCCATAAAACACAACATAGTAATGGATGATCTGAAATCCTTTAAAAGAGCTTCAGTTTCAATCACTCTCAAGAGATGACCCAGTGGTCAGAGAGCTGAATTACAACCTACTTACTGAGGTTTCAACAGACTTCAATATTAATGAAAATAGCTGTAATTTATTGAGCATCTATTTCATGCCAGAAACTATGCTAAATGCTTTAGATGTATAATTTTATTTAATCAATGATCTCTTCTGTGTGCATTCATAGTCATGACCACTTGGGCTGTAAGAATAAACACAGACAATTATTAAAATCCTGCATGCCAAACCTGCAATTAAAGTTCAACATAATTTAAATATTTTCCCTTGAGGCTCAAATACTTTTCAAAATTGAACATACTGCACAGAGTGCCTTTATTATAATTTCTTTATGAAATGAAATTTTATTACCTTGAACTGTATATTCCAATACTGAGGAAAGCATTGGAAATATTTTCTGGTAAAAATTATTAGTAAGCCTTTAGATTTAAGATATATAAAGTACAAATTTGAGGTCAATAGTATTTTTTGGACACAAGCTCTGTGATAACATTTATTAATTATTCTATAGAGCTGTTCTCATAAGGTTAGTCCACATTTATTCAGAACAACAACACTTACTGAGTACTTATTAAGTACCAGGCAATGTCCAAAACATATTTTACATAAATTGCATACATTTACATAGTACATCAACTCATTTAGTCTTTATAACAATCTTATAAATATGTATTATTATCTTCTTCATTGTTCTTATAGATAAGAAAGTGAAAACAGAGATGCTAATAAACTTGATCAAAGGCGCACATTAAAAAAAAGGATAGGATGTGAAAGAGGCAATTGGTTCTAGAATATGCTTTCAAAATCACTATGCTATAATGCTTCTGGACAGTTAGATAATGGGGCCTAATATACCTGGTTTAATCAGTTCTCTCTTTGATTTCTATGAGATACTCCAAGACCTTTAATATAAAGTACTCTTTTGGCTCAAATTATCTTGAGCTGGGCTTCTAATACTTGGAATCAAAAAATCCCTGTCTATATACCATCCCACTACAGAATTCTGACTCTATGAATGCATTTGCATTTTTTATCTTCCTCAGTGGGATATTCACGATATTATAGATAATACAGCTATCCAAATTCTACCATGTGAATAAAATCCAGATCAACAATCAGTGATTACAGAAAGATTTTCTGACCACCTTACTCAAAAACAAACTCTTCTCTGATCTCCTAAAGAATTCTCTCTTTTATTTTATAACCTATGATTCTTACTCCATACTTTTTTTGGTTACTATCACATTATTAGTTAAAATTTTGGTTTAGTTTCTTGTGCGTGTCTTAATACAACTATTAGAATGCAAATGAGTATATAACTAGGGTTTTTACTATTAATAATAATTACTTTATTCTTTAAAAGCATGGCAAATGGTAGGATTTTAATCAAAGTTATTGAATAAATGAATACATTAATGAATTAATGGATAAATAAGTCTCAGAGTTAGCCAGTAGCATACTTCTTATATTTCTATATTATTAATGATAGTGATAACTAGCTCTGTTAGAAAGCTCTGATGGAACTGGAGAACATTACGCTAAGTGAAATAAGCCAGTCAGAGAAAGACAAATACCATATTATCTCACTCATATGTGGAATCTAATGAACAGAATAAACTGAAGAACAAAATAGAAACAGAGACATGAACACATGGAAGAGACTGACAGCTGCCAGTGGGGATGGGGGCAGGGAGCTGGATGAAAGATGGTGAAGGGGTTAACCAAAGAACATTTATGCATGACTCATGGACACAGACAATGATATGGTGATTGACTGAGTGAAGTGGGGGTGGACCTAGGTGGAGGTGGGCAAAGGGAAAAGAATGGGGACAACTGTAACAGCATAACCAATAAACATAAAAATAAATAAACAAAACCTGAATTGTTTATTTCTGGAAATCTTTTCTTTAATTTTTTTCTTTTCATTTTTTTTTATTTTAATTGCTGTTCAGGTACAGTTTTCTGCCTTTTACTCCCATCCCAGACCACCCTCCCGCCCACTCCACCTCCCTCCTGTTTCCACCCCCCCCCCTTATTGTCCATGTGTCCTTTATACTTGTTCCGGCAAACCCATCCCCTTTTCCCCTGAAATTCCCTCCCCTCTCTATATTTTCAGGCCATGGTTGACCATGGCTAGCTAAAACCATGAAAAGTGAAATTACAGATAAGAGGGGACTATTTGTTACTTAAGTGTTATGGATTTGTAACAAGAAGAAGTATTTCAAACTATGGGTCTCACGGTTTGGAATAGGGCAGAGAATAGTAGAATCTGTATTTTTGCTTTTCTAAAAATCTGGCACTTAAATTCTGCACTTCAATGTATGTAAACCTAGAGAAAATACAAACAAAAAAAAAAGAACTTTGAAGAATGTGATCATATATTCACCTCTCTGTTTAAACAGATAGCATCATAAATCATTTGAATGAAGTTTGGGGATGTTCCATTAATTTTTTCCTCCACATTCAAATGATTCCAAGATGGCTAAGACAATATCTACAGCTATGGCTGTCAAATCAGTGTGGAAAATTCTACCCAAATGGTATAACTCATCAAGAAGTTTGTTAACATATTATCTGGACAAGGTGAACATAGGAGACAGAGTTTGTTTGATGACTACTTTTCTAGAGCAAGAGTGAAAAATCTATCAATAGCCTTCTATTTGCAAGTGAAACCTAACTCAGCTATTGAGTCTGCTTGGTTCTATAAAAACATAAGTAGTTGATAGTGTTTACATGACAGGCTAACAGGAGGTTAGTGTAGAAACTTGAATTCCAAGTAACTGGCATGGAAAATGAATTCAACTCATTAAAAGGTCTGTGAAACAGAGCCCTTTGAAAATCATCTTGACAGTCATTTAATAAGTATTGGACACTTCCAGACATCTCCACTAGACTATTTCATGTTTCACTTTCCTCTTGGTATTTTTTGCAGCCAGTCTTTGCTGCCTGTTAACAGTCATTGCTGTGAAGAGGAAATGCTTTACAGGAGAACCAGAAGCAGATACTCAAATGTGTGTATGCACAAACACAAGGTATATTTTTCTTTTGAAAACTATGGCAATTTCCCAGCCAAATTTTCAGAACAAGGCATAGCCAGAAAGGCTCTGTAGCAAAGAGAAGATTGTTTTTGGGACTGCAGCTCTGTAGATGGGGATCCAACCACAGGCTGTCAGTGTTCAACATCATTAGCATGGACATCATCTGTATGGATATCCGTGGCCTGACAGTACACTTTACATCTGACCAGATATCTCTTAGTTTAGTCTGATGAGACAAAAACATTCACAGAATGTCAGAGCTTGAAAAGTCTTATGGGACTATTGAATTTTCCAGAGGGCCCTGAAAGGTACCATTAACCACCCAAAGTCACATTCAAATACAAATCTCTAAGTCTGACACAACCTAAAATTCTCACTGAGGACTTGATTTTTGAAAAGTTAGGCTAGTGGAAAAATCAGGAAAGGAAAGGGAGAAAACAGTAGATTTGAGTAGGCATATTCATCAGTTCAGCACCCTAGCAACTTGGGGGCATCCCACCCAAAGTGAAGTGGAAAATTGAAGCAATTAGGTAAGTCATTCAGTTCAAAACACACTCATTTGAAATAGTCAGATAATTGAAGCAATAATTTTTGCCTTGAGTTATCTTGATAGTTGTATCAATTATCCACTCCACAGTGTGTGTAGACTCAGACAGAGTGATCATAATTATAACTGCTTGACCTTAATCTGATCTCTCCCCTTCTAAAATAGTTACCAGTGTTGTCAGACATGGACAAAAACCAAGGCTGGTCTGCTGGACTGGTCTGGAAATGGGTTCTTGCAAAGTCACAGGAAAAGCCTTTCAGGGACTCACACATAGGAAGATTTAAGGAATAGTGGCAAGATTTAGTGGAAGGGCATGGAGGACACAGATGCCCCTGAAGAAGCTGCTACACTGCCTCATCCATGACCAGGTGGCTTAGCTCCATTTTGCTGTTAAAGAAGCCCCCCACCCTCTGGGACTGCAAGCTTGTGCTTGTCCTCACCACGCCAGGAGGAAGGTTTGGACCCAGAGCTGCCAAGCCATCAGCCTGCCATCTGAAGCTATAATAGTCCAGCACAGTCTCCATTCCCATCCAGCCCACATCTGGTGCCTCACCTAGGCCTGTGCAGCTGTTACAGAGACAGCTATACAAAAGAATCTTATGTTTTTGTTAGGCTTTTATTATATTTCCTTGGACTTGGGTGAGATCAGGCTTTCTTTCAAACTATCTAATATCTTCCTAATTCTTCACAGGCTTGTGCTGGACCCTTCTCCTCTCCAAACTCTTTCTCTGATCTTTCTGGATTTCATGTCCTTATTCTATCTAATCCTATTCCCAGATATTCCCAGGCTAGAGTCCTCCCCTTTATGGTCACCATTTTGGTTCCTATTGCACATGCCTCAAAGTTTTCCTTCATCATATAGCTTGTATTGTGCATGTCTCAGTAGAAGAACCTCTTCCTATGCCATTTTGGCTTCTAATGTGCATGTGCCCACCAAAGAAAATTCCCCCTTACTGCTTAATTGTTCCTCCAGGTACAATCCTATGGGAATTGTATGGTACCCTTCTATGGGAAGGGGCCAGTTGTGTCCCGGGGAGACTAGAAAGCTGGACTTCCGTGCTTATTTCAGGACTAGCATCCATTTGGCAAAGAATGTAGCTGTCCGTCCACTGGGGTGTCCATGAAGCTGCTCCTGCTTAGTGAATCTAGCTTAATCAGATGTCTGGCTCCCTTCTCTTTCATTAATATCTAACTACCTACCTACTATAACACCAGTAAATGTGAACCTAAAGGCAACTTGGAGGCAATGTGGGGAAGAGATTGCCACTGCCCTTTACGTATCTCCAGAAAGAATGGAAATGGTGAAATAGAATGTGTGAATTGTGCGTGTGTATAAGAAATCACTTTGAATTAAGAAATTTCACTTCTCAAAATCAGTCACCAGAAATTGGGCATTACCTAAGTACAAGAGATCAAGGGAACTTTTCCTATTCTTTAACTGAAGGAATTAAATTTACTTACATATATGATAGACATATTTTTCTGTTATGAAAAACCAAGGTGAATAGATTTTTAAAACAGGTTAAACTTACATCACTTTTACACATTACACAAGATACTTTATGGCCCATTTTCAGACAAGAGCTCAGTTGCAGATAGGCAGATCAAGTATGTCTAAATAGTAAACCTCTTCTCCATACAAAG
The DNA here is from genome assembly GCF_004126475.2 of Phyllostomus discolor. Taxonomy (NCBI): domain Eukaryota; kingdom Metazoa; phylum Chordata; class Mammalia; order Chiroptera; family Phyllostomidae; genus Phyllostomus; species Phyllostomus discolor. Next base: position 102,653,534 of record NC_050198.1, read on the forward strand.
ATGTGACTATTTAACAAATGGATAGATGGAATTTACCATGCACAATCCAGTCTTTGTGAGTTTTTACTGTTTTTTACATTAAGTTTGAAAATGTTAAAGAAACAAATAAAAAGTTCAATAAAGTTTGCTTGTTTCTAACTTTGGGGAAAAGAGCACAATCAAGAAATAGCTGAATATTTGCATATAAACCTTGTGCTGCTATGGAGGGAAAAGGGTTTGTACATATTTATTATTTGATATCTAATTTTTCAAACAAGCAAGCAAAATAGAACCAGAGGCATTGAAATAAAGAACAAGCTGACAGTTACCAGAGAGGGAGGGGGAAGAGGGATAATAGGGTAAAGGCTACCAAAGAACATGTATAAAAGACACATGGGCAAAGCCAAAAGGGATAGGATCAAGGGTGGGATGTGGGGATCGGTGGGGGGAAAATGGAGACAACTGTACTTGAGCAACAATAAAAACATTAAAGATAAATAAATAAAAAAGATTTAAAAATGAACTTTTATTATTTTTCCCACTGCTATCAAGAAATGTTGTCAATGTAAAATAGTAGTCGAGCGCATGGTTCTAGTGCCAGGCTGGCTGAGTTCAAATTTTAACTGACACTTACTAGCTATATGAATTTGGCTGTGTTTTCCCCCAACATACTGAGAATCTCCTGACCTCCAGTTTCCAACCCACACTCCCTGAAGAAGGGAGGGGCTTAGGGAGCCCTCCCTTGTCAGGCACCATCAATAGAGTTCACTGTACCCATCCCCCCAAGAAGAAACCTGAAGACATTTCAGAAACATTGTGGTATAGCATACTTTGACTTAAAGGAACTTATATAGGGAAAACAAACTAATATGTACAGTGACACTTATTTTGTTTTCTTCCGGAGCTAAACTTTACCTAATTGATGTTTTCCCATATGTCAGAGGGCCTGTCATTGAAAAGAGGCATATAATGGTAACTAAGGGTTCAGACAGGCCATGAAGCCATATTCCTGAGTTAAAATTCCTGCTCTGTCACTTAATTTCTATGCAACCTTGGGCAAATTATGTTGTCCTAAAATTGCTTTACATAAACATCTGGCAACACAGAAACTTGGAGGAAGCAGAGATCAATGAAGGCTACTGTGCTTAGGAAAGGCTTCTTGGAAAAGGTGAGACTAAAGGATAATCACTGTTTGAAGATGTAGTTCTTTTGGGCAAAACTGATCAAAATACATGAAGTTTTCGTTTCATTCTTTTCTTTCAGTTCCACTAATGGAGACACTGCCAAAATCACCATGGCAGCTCCTTTTTGCTGATTTGCAAAGAGACACTCTTCTGAAACTAGGAGATCATATTTCCATATCAAAATGATTGAAAAGCAGACATATGGAAAGACTTTAGGACACCTTTTAATATTTAAGTGAATGTAGTTATTCCTCAGAGCAAAAGATCTGGTGAGAGATTGGCAGTTGCAACCATCGTACTCAAAACTACATCAAGAAAAAGGATGCATTACATATGCCTCTGAAATCCAAGCCATCTGATTGCAAAAGGAGAAATAAATAACAGAGAGAGCAACATTGTTTCCCTCCCTTGGTATTTTAAAATCATTACAATGGAAAAAAAGTAACACAAAAAGAAGGGAAAAAAGGAAGTGGGGAAATTGGTATCCCCCCCAAAAATTTAGACTGTGTGTTCAAAATGGAAAACCATAGTCCATAGATCTCTGAATCCTTCTTCTCCAAAAATAGTTGCAAAAGGCCTTTCTCCCACACTGGAACTCTGTATGTTTTCAGCATTAAGTTTCATTCCCTGCCTGTCCTTAATGATATTGTAGATTGTATGTTATATGAAAAAATAATTAAAGAAAGAAAAATAGAAGAAATGATTAGGAATGGCAGTCTCATGAAAAAATAGCACATCATGTTTGAGAGGAACACTCAATGTAAAGCCAATTTCTATTTTTACCTATTTTTTGTCATTGTCATATGTTGATGTCTCATAGAAGTGCCTCCAGGAAAAAGAAAAGACAGTCAGAGAAAGTTAAGAACAATATGATTTACGTCAGGAGTGGGATATAAAACTGAGAAAAACAAATGAACAAAGAAGACAAATGAACAAAAACTCATAGGCATGAACAACAGTATGGTGGTTACCCGAATGAAGGGGGTGGGCAATAGTAAAGGGTAAAAGGGTCAAATACATGGTAACAGAAGATGTGACTTTGGGTGGTGGGCACACAATACAATATACAAATCTTTTATCATAGAAATGTACACTTGAAACCTATATAATCTTATTAACCAATGTCACCCCAATAAGTTTAATAAAAATAAATAAAAAATTTTAAAAACCTACATAAAGATTAATAAACATGTACTAAATGTGGGAGGGAAAGGAACACATTTACTTAACTGTGCCTGCTCCTACTTTCTATTTCTATGTTTATTATTTGATCTCAAGCATGTCATTATTTATGATTAGTATTTATTTCATAATTTCAAATGGAAAGGATTGTCAAGGGGTTGGTATGGGTGGGCTTCAGTATTAAATAATTTTGCCAATTTGTTTTGCTCTTCTTGCTGCTCTGTTATTTTCCCAGTTATTTCATCTGTCCTGCAGCTACACTCAGTGTGGGGGAATCACAGTTGATCACAAATCAGTAGACCAACATTTCAAAAAATAGAAATCCATGGCTTAATTGTGACTGCATATTCTCTGTGTAGAAGAGCAATGAGATGATATTTTGAATATTTTCCTATGATGCACTTCAGTCTCAAACATCAGGTGGGCTGGTAATATACTTAAAAGGGAGCTACCATTTAGTATTCCTCTTTCCAATGTCCTATTTTATACCAAAAACATTTTTTAATCCTCACCTGAGGGTACGTTTATTGATTTTTAGAAGGAGAGGAAGGTGGGGCAGAGAGAGAGAAACATTGATGTGAGAGAGAAACAATTATCAGTTGCCTCCTGTATGCACCTTAACTAGAGTTAGAACATGTGATCTAAGTATGTGCCCTAACTTGGACTCAAACCAGGCAACCTTTTGGTGTATGGGATGATGGTCTAACCAACTGAGCCACCTGGCCAGGGCTATACTGAAAACTTTTTAATCATATTTTTTCTCATAATGTAATTATGAGACTTCTCATTTAAAATATTGCATGAGAATGACACATTATAGCAATACATTAAAGAAAACAATTCAGAATCATTGATGATAATCTTTGTCCACATTTGTAATTGAGATGCTCAGTTATAAAGGGACCAGGAAAATGCCCTATCTTATAAATTAGTAGGATGGGCCCCAGATTAAGGAACAATTCCTTCAAGGCAAATTTAAAAGTGAAGCATGTGAAATGAAAATTTTTAGGATTTTGCAATAATGTTGCTATTAAAAGGAGTGCTTGATTTCCAGAACTATTGGGTTATTTCTCTGAAAGAAACACAGAAAACTGAAGTACTTTAAAATGTTACATAGTAATACAAGCATATGTTTATCATTATGAATTTTAAAGATTTAAAGGAAAGGGTCTGACGGCTTTGGAAAGTCATATTATATTTGTATCTCTTTGCAGGGGGCAAGAGTGATGTTAATATTGGTTTCAGATTTGTGTCCTTATACCCATTACTCCTCTTTCCACCACACTGTTTTTCTGCATATAAGGAAAGGAAAGGAAAGCTGGTGAGACAATTTACATATAGATATTACTTTAGTTTTTTTAAATTGATGTTTGATCATTTAGCTACTTTATCTTTCCTGTCAAATTCATTTCTGTTCCCTCTGAGTTGCAAAGCCATGGAAAATTTCTTGAGTGACAAGTTGGGAGTGATACTTTCTTTTCAATTACTTTTTTTTATTGTTGTTCGAGTATAGTTGTTTGCATTTCCCCCCCACCACACTACCCTGCTCCACCCTTCCCCACCTCCCACCCTTGAACCTACCCCTTTGGCTTTGCCCATGGGTCCTTTATACATGTTCCTTGATAGACCTCCCCCTATTATCCCCTCTCCTCCCCTCTAGTCACTGTCCATTTGTTTTTTACTTCCATGTCTATGGTTGTATTTTGCTTGCTTTTTTGTTTTGTTGTTTAGGTTCCTGTTAAAGGTGAGATCATATGGTATTTGTCTTTCATTGACTGGCTTATTTCACTTAGCATAATGTTCTCCAGTTCCATCCATGCTGTCACAAAGGGTAGGAGCTCCTTTCTCTCTGCTGTGTAGAATTCCATTCTGTAAATGTACCACAATTTTTGAGCCACTCATTTACTTCCAGCACTTGGCTATTATAAATTGTGCTGCTATGAACATTGGGGTGCACAGGTTCTTCTGAACTGGTGTTTCAGGATCCTTAGGGTATAATCCTAGCAGTGGAATTGCCAGGTCAAAAGGCAGTTCCATTTTGAATTTTCTGAGGAAATTCCATACTGTTTTCCACAGTGGCTGCACCAGTCTGCATTCCCACCAACAGTGCACTAGGGTTCCCTTTTCTCCACATCCTCTCCAGCACTTGTTTGTTGAGTTTGTTATGATGGCTATTCTGAGTGGTGTGAAGTGGTATCTCATTGTGGTTTTAATTTGTATCTCTCTGATGGCTAGTGATGCTGAGCATCTTTTTGGATGTGTCTGGGCCCTCTGTATGTCCTCCTTGGAGAGTGTCTGTTTAAGTCCTTTGCCCATTTTTTAGTTGGGTTGTTTGTCTTCTTGGAGTGGAGTCATAAGAGTTGTTTATATACTCTGGAGATGAAACCCTTGTCTGAGGTATCATTGGCAAATATGTTTTCCCATATGGTTGATTCTCTTTTCATTTTAATACTGTTTTCTTTAGCTGTGCAGAAGATTTTTATTTTGATGATACCCCATTTGTCTAAGAAATAAAGTAGGAGGAATCACAACACCTGACATAAAACTATATTACAAGGCCACTGTAATCAAAACAGTATGGTACTCGCATAAGAACAGACACATGGACCAATGGAACAGAATAGAGAGCCCAGAAATAAATCCAAGTCTTTATGGTCAATTGATATTCAACAAAGGGGACAGAAGCATAGAATGGAGTTGTACAGGCTGTTCATATATATTGGCTATCAACCTCTTGTCAGAGCTGTTTGCAAATATCTTCTCCCATTGGGTTAGTTGTCTTTTTATTTGATGATGGCTTCCACATGTTTTTGTAATGCTCTTTAATTAGTGCAGCAATTATATCTGGGTAGCAGTAAGTCCTAGAAGGAACACTAAGAGGGCACCTACAGGTTTCCTTTCCCAAAAGCCTTTGCTAAAATTGCAACAGTGAATACCTACTTCACTTTCTATGACATTTTCTCACCTCAGTTTTCCTCAAATTTTATTCTGGCTGTCAATTCTATCCTGACCAACACCAATTTACCGCTATACCTCTCTCCCTCACATACAACTCAGCTGTACTTCAGAATTTTTTTCCCTTTTTCCCCAAACTCCCACCTCCCAAACCTCTTTTGCTCCCTGTAAAATGATTTTCCAGATGAATAGAAATTTGATTAATAAATATGTGGTTTTTCCAGTCCTACAAAGCCCTTAGGAAAAATATCAGTGAAAAAGTAATAAAAATATTTAAAATTTGCAATTTTCTCATTTTAAAGAGTAGCTGATAGGACAGAATTGGGATGGTGGCCAAGATGGAGGCGTAGGCAGAAATGCTTCGCTTCCTCACACAACCAAAAGAAGGATAACAACCAATTTAAAAATAAAGAACAACCAGAAGTGCCAGAAAATCATTTGCATGAAAGTCCAACAACCAAGGAGTTAAAGAAACATTCATCCAGACTGGTAGGAGGGCTGGAGATGGGAACCCTGGGACTGAGAGGATGCACAGTAAGGCAAGGCAGCAGACCACCTAGGCAATTCCACATTCACTTGCAGATAAGCCAGGAGAAACAATTGGGGAGCAAGGCAGACTGAAAAACTCAGGATTTGAGCATGGGAGACTAAAGACTAAAAACCGCTGGATGTGAAAAATCTATGGGGGTTGCAGGGGTAGGAGAAACTTCCAGCCTCACAAGATATTTCTTTGGAGAGACCCACAGGGTCCTAAAACATCTACAAACCCACCCACGTGGGAATTAGCACCTGAAAGGGCACAATCCATTTGTGGAAAGTCAGGCAAATGATGCAAAGTGTGGTAAGAGCAAAGTAAGAGAACATTGTTCCCTCTCTGACACCTCCCCCACAGACAGAACCACAGTGCAGAGACATAGGTTGCCCCACCCTGGCAAATACCTAAGGCTCTGCCCCTTACTATGTAACAGGTGTGTCTAAAGAAAGAAATCTGGCCCAAGTGAAAGAATAGATCAAACCTCCAGAAAAAGAACTAAGCAATGAGATAGACAACTGATCTGATGTAGAATTCAAACCACTGCTAATCAGGATGCTCACAGAATTGATTGAGCTCAGTCATGAAATTAAGTAAGACATGAAGGCTACACAATGTGTAATAAAGCAAAATGTACAGGGGACCCACAGTGAAAGAAAGGAAACCAGGACTCAAATAAACAATTTGGAGCAAAAGGAAAAAATAAGCATCCAACCGAATAGAACGAAGAAATAAGAATGGAAAAAAATGAGGAGAGGCTTAGGAACCTCCAGGCCAACTTTAAGTGCTCCAACATCTGAATTATGGGAGTGCCAGAAGGAGAAGAGGAAGGGCAAGATATTGAAAACTTATTTGAACAAATAATGAAGGACAGCTTCCCCAGTCTGGCAAAGGAAAGAGACTTCCAGGGAGTCCAGGAAGCCCAGGGAGTTCCAAAGAAGTTGGACCCAAGGAAGCACACAGCAAAGCACATTGTAATTACTTACCCAAGATTAAAAAGAAGGAAAGAATCTTAAAAGCAGCAAGGGAAAAGGAGAGAGTTACCTGCAAAGGAGTTCCCACAGGACCATCAGCTGATTTCTCAAAAGAAATCTTGCAGGCAAGAAGGGGCTGGAAAGAAGTATTTGAAGTCATGAAAGGCAAGGACCTACATCCAAGATGACTCTATCCAGCAAAGCTCTCATTTAGAATGGAAGGGCAGACCAAGTGCTTCCCAAATAAGGTCAAGTTAAAGGAGTACATCATCACCAAGCCCTTAGTATATGAAATATCAAAGGGACTTATCTAAGAAAAAGAAGATCAAGCCCCAGCTGGTGTGGCTCAGTAGATTGAGTGCCAGCCTGTGAACCAAAGGGCTGCTGCTCTGATTCCCAGTTGGGGCACATGTGTGGGTTGTGGGCAAGGTCCCGGCAGGGGGCACACAAGAGGTAACCACATGTTTCTCTCCCACTCTTTCTCCCTCCCCTCACCTCTGTCTAAAACTAAATAAATAAAATCTTTAAAAAATAAATAGAAGATCAAAAACTATAAACAGTAAAACAATAAGAAACTCACAACTATCAACAACTGAACCTAAAAAACAAAAACAAAGACTAAACAAACAACTAGAACAGGAACAGAATCACAGAAATGGAGATCACATGGAAGGTTATCAGTGTGGAGGGGGAGGGGAGAATGTGTGGAAAAGGTACAGAGAATAAGAAGCATAATAGAGCAGCACAAAATAGACAGGGGGAGGTTAACAATAGTATAAGAAATGGAGAAGCCAAAGAACTTACATATATGACCCATGGATAAGAACTAAGTGGGGGAGGAAACACTGGAGGGTAGAGTGTGGTGGTACAGGGAAAGGAAGATAAGGAGAAGAAATAATTGGGACAACTGTAATAGCATAATCAATAAAATATACTTAAATAAATAAATTATATATATATATATATATATATATATATATATATAATTTAAAAAAGAGTAACTGATGGACCCAAATGAATTATGCATCACTAGTCTTCAATTTTCTACACATATACACATACATACTCACAAAGACAAATTGGCTTTTTGTATTTTATGCCTAGTACACAGTACAGTACTTCTATCAACTTCATATATGAGAAGTTCAGGGCATAGTATAATGGTAAACTATTTTTGTTAGAATGCTTTCCTTAGGTCACACATTCATCTTTTTCTTGTAGTGCTGCATAGCAGAACTATGTAATGTTATTTACTACCATGAGGAAATACTATAACCTTATACTGATGATGATGTTGATAATGATAATAATAATAATAACAATATTTAGCTTTTGAATCTGGTTAAGAAAAACTGGCTTCATCCTCCATACCATTTTATTGAGGATTATCTTAGAGTTAGGCTTACTTATTCATAGTGACATAATTCAATTAACTTGTACTTACTTTGAGTCTTCCTGACCTCCCACATATTGTGGGACCACCAGCATTCTGTACTTTTGATGCATCACAAAAGCTATATACAAAAGGGGTGGCAATAAATAGTAAATGTGCATATTGTTGTGCATATTTCCTCTACTCACAAATATGCTCCATTGTTAGTAGACTTTAGTTAGAAAATACCATTCTAACATTAAATTAAGAATTCCAGGACACTGGTGGATGAGTTTTAAATCAACCATAGGGCTCTTCTGTGCTTGAGGCCCTGTGCAATTCCACAGGTTGCACATCCATGATGCCAGCCTGTGTGTGTATAAATACACCCATGAGAAAGAGCTTTTCCTTAGAAGCCACCAATCAGGATTGGAAATATTTGGGGCTTTATTATTGAGAATCCCAACTTCTATGCTGGAAAAAGGACACAAAGGTATAAAAAGACAGTCACTCAAGGGAGCATGCCTGTGCTTTCCCTTCCACCTTTTCTTCCCCACCCCAGGCACGTTACTTTTGCCTTTCTCTCTCTTAAGCTACAAGGGCCCTTCTTTTGCTTCTGCCTCTGTAACTTGTTTTCTGAGCCTACATAACCAAGCTGGCTCACTTCTACTATTTCTGTAACTTTCTCAACAAATTTTATCTTACAATTTGAAATACACACACATACACACACAGTCAAATTACATTAGTTTCCAAATAATATTATTTAATCCTAATTACCTCCCAAAACCCCATCTCCAGATATCATCACATTGGGGACAGGGTTTTAATAAAATGAATTTTGCAGGGACACAAACTTTCAGTCCATAACATTCCATTCCTGCCCCCCACAAATTTACATGCTTTTCACATGTAAAAAAAGCATTAATTCTATCTCATCAGTATTAACTTATTCCAGCATCAACTCGAAAGTCTAGAGCCCAAAGTTTCATTGAAGTATTATCTAAACCAGATATGTGTGAAAGTTAGAGGTATGATTCATCCTGAGGTAAAATTCCTTTTTAGCTATGACTGTTAAACCTGACAAGTTAAGACACAGGTTAGACATTTCCATACCCAAAGGGAACATTTGAAATGAAGAAAGGGATGATGGGTCCTAAGCAAGTTGAAAACCTAGCCAGGCAAATTTCATTAGATCTTAAGGTCCAAGAGTAATCTTTGATTTGATGCTCTGCCCTCCATGCCCATTGGGAAAATAGTGTCACTTCCATGTTTCTGTGGGGAGACTACATTCCTTCTGCCCTCTGCATGGACCTCACCCAAGTGGCTATCTACCAAGAAGGCCCCACTCCTGGGGCATAGGGTTATGTCTTCCTGGCCCACTGAAACTGGACAGGTGACCCCACTTTTTGAAACCAAGGAGGAAACAATCTTCTCCCTGTGTCTGTGGAGGGAGTGGCAACAGTGATGGTTTCTGAATCCCCTTTTAACTCTGTCCTATTTCCCCTATGTCCTTTACTTCAAACAGGCAGTGTCTTTGCTGGTATAATTCCATCTTTATTCTTGGCTTGTGTTAAACTGGCTAAATCCCTGAGTCACACGTGTGATTTTTTTTTATCAAATTGTTGTTCAAGGGGAAGGGTTTACAGGAACCAGTATAAAGGACACATGGGCCAAAACTAAGGGGGGTGGAAATGGGAGGGAGGTGGGGAGGGCTAGGTGGGTGGAGGGATGGGAGTGAAAGATAGAAAATTGTACTTGAACAACAATTAAAATAAAATTTAAAAAAGAAAAAAAAGAAAGAAAATTGTTGTTCAGCCACACTCTTAAGTGTTCTTTTGAGAACAAGCTTTCTCATTTTATTACACTATGAATAGGCTGAAAAATTTTCCAAACCTTCAAGTTTTTCATTCTATTTGCTTAGCAATTCCTTCTTCAACTCATCTTTCTCTTTTCACATTTTACTGTAAGGAGTCAGAAAAAAAGCCAATACACTCAATATTTTGCTTACAAATCTTTTCAGCTAAACATCTAATTTCATTGCTCAGTTTTTACCTTTCACACAAAGGTAGAGCATAGTTCAGCCAGGTTATTTGTCACCTTATAACAAGAATTGCCTTTCCCAAAGTTTCCAAAAACATGTTCCCCATTAGCATCTGAATCTTCAACAGAAGTGCCCTTCATATCCATATTTCTAGCAGGCACCACAAAAATCCTTCCAGCCTTTAGTCATTATCTAATTCCAAAGACACTTCCTCATTTTGAGGTGTTTGTTACAGCAATACCTCACATCTTGGTATTAAAATATGTATTAGTCATATCAGGCTTATAAAAATACAATAGATGGGGTGGCTTAAATAACAGAAATTTATTTTATCATAGTTTTGGAGGCTGGAAAGTCCAAGAACAAATGTTGGCTGATTTAATCATAAGTGAGGAAAGGTCTACTTCTCACTGTGTCCTCACTTGGTACTAGTGGGGAGAGATGATAGATAGATAGATAGATAGATAGATAGACAGACAGACAGACAGAATAGAATAGAAAACTTCTTTCACGTTTTTTGTTATGAGACCACTAATCCCATCAGGAGAGTCCCATCTTAATGACCTCATAGAAACCAAATTACTATCCAAAGGTCTCATTTTCAAATACCATTGTACTGGGGAATAGGACCTCAACACCCAAACTCTTTTTATGAGGCCAGCATCACTCTAATCCCAAAACCAGATAAAGACACAACAAAGAAAGAAAACTTCAGGCCAATATTTCTGATGACATAGATGCTAAAATCTTCAACAAAATATTGGCAAACTGCATCCAGCCATACACTAAAATTATTATACATCATAATCAAGTGGGATTCATCCCAGGGACCCAATGATAGTATAATATTCAGAAATCAATAAATGTAATACATCATATAAACAAAAGCAAAGACAAAAATCACATGATCATATCAATAGATGTGGAAAAAGCATTTGATAAGGTACAGCTCCTGTTTATGCTAAAAAACACTCAGCAAAGTGGGAATAGAGGGAGCATTCCTCAACATAATAAAGGCCATATATGCAAGACCTACAGCCAACATCATACTCAATAGGCAAAAACTAAAACTTTCTCACTAAGATCAAGAATAAGACAAGGTTGTCCACTTTCGCCACTTGTATTCAACATAGGATTGGAAGTCCTAGTCACAGCAATTAGAAAGGAAAATGAAATAAAAGACATCCAAACTGGAAAAGAGAAAACAAAACTGTCATTGTTTGCAGATGACATGACAATGTACAGAAAATCCTATAGACTCCACCCAAAAATTGCTTGACCTAATAAATTAATTTGGCAAAACATCAGGATACAAAGTCAATATTCAGAAATCAAAGGCATTTTTGTATACCAAAATTGAAATATCAGAAACAGAAATCAGGGGAAAAATCCCATTTGATACAGCAACAAGAAAAATAAAATACCTAAGAATAAACCTAACCAAGGAGGTACAAAACCTGTACTCAGAAAACTACACAACACTGAGGAAAGAAATTAAGGAAGACACAAATAAGTGGAAACATCTACCATGTTCATGGATCAGAAGAATTAACATAATCAAAATGGCCATACTACCCAATGAAATTTATACATTCAATGCAATCAATATTAAAGTACCAATGGCATATTTCACAGACATAGAATAAGCACTTCAAAAATTTATATGGAACCATAAATGGCCCCAAATAGCTGCAGCAATTTTGAGAAAGAAGAGCAAAGTAGGAAGGATCACAATACCTTATATAAAACTGTATTATGAGGCGACTGTAATCAAAACAGCCTGGTACTGGCATAAGAACAGACACATGGACCAATGGAACAGAATGGAGAGCCCAGAAATAAACCCAAATTTTTATGGTCAATTGACATTCGACAAAGGGGGCACCGGCATAAAATGGAGCAAAAATAGCCTTTTCAACAAATGGTGTTGGGAGAACTGGACAGCTATGTGCAAAAAAATGAAACGTGAGCACCAAGTTACACCATATACAAAAATAAATTCAAGATGGATAAAAGATTTAAACATAAAACGTGACACCATTAAAGTCCTAGAGGAGAACATAGGCAGGAAAATCTCAGATATTCCAAGGAGCAATATTTTCACTGAAATGTCCCCTAGAGAAAGAGACATAAAGGAAAGAATAAACAAAGGGGATCTCATCAAAATAAAAAGCTTCTGCATACCTAAAGAAAACAGCATTAAAATGAAAAGAGAATCAACCATATGGGAAAACATATTTGCCAATGATACCTCAGACAAGGGTTTCATCTCCAAAGTATATAAACAACTCTTATGACTCCACTCCAGGAAGACAAACAACCCAATTTAAAAATGGGCAAAAGACTTGAACAGACACTTCTCCAAGGAGGACATACAGAGGGCCCAGACACATCCAAAAAGATGCTCAGCATCACTAGCCATCAGAGAGATGCAAAGTAAAACCACAGTGAGATACCACTTCACACCAGTCACAATGGCCATCATAAACAAAGCAACAAACAAGTGTTGGAGAGGCCATGGAGAAAAGGGAACCCCAGTGCACTGTTGGTGGGATTGCAGACTGGGGCAGCTACTGTGGAAAACAGTATGAAATTTCCTCAGAAAATTAAAAATGGAACTGCTTTTTGACTTAGCAATTCCACTGCTAGGATTATACCCAAAGAACCCTGAAACACCAATTCAAAAGAACCTGTGTACCCCAATGTTCATAGCAGCACAATTTACTATAGCCAAGTGCTGGAAGCAACCTAGATGCTCATCAGTCAATGAGTGGATCAAAAAACTGTGGTACATTTACACAATGGGATACTACACAGCAGAAAGAAAGAAGGAGCTCCTACCCTTTGTGACAGCGTGGATGGAGCTGGAGAGCATTACGCTAAGAGAAATAAGCCAGGAGGTGAAAGCCAAATACCATATGATCTCACCTTTAACAGGAACATAATTACCAAAATGAACAAGTAAGCAAAATATAACCAAGGATATTGAAATTGAGAATAGGCTGACAGTGACCAGAGGGGAGAGGGGAGGGGATAATGGGGGAAAAGGGTGAATGTTTACAAGAGCAAGTATAAAGGACACATGGACAATAACAAGGGTGGGCTCAAACAGGGGAGGGAGTTGGGGAGGGGTGGGATGGTGAGGAGGGGTTGGGGGAAAAGGCAGAAAACTGTACTTGAACAACACAAAAAAACATGAATTGGCGGTGCAAGATATGAATATAGACATACCACTACAGACATTAACAGTGTCCAAATGGAAGAGTGTCTACATTTGAATACAATGGTAGACAGTTGAGCACTGCAGATTTTTGACAATCAGAGCAACATGTTTGGACTTATATTTATGAAGATAAATCTCATTCCAGTGGGACTAATAGATTGTAAGGAAAGGAAAAGGGAGATATTGTGATCGTCTAGGGAAGGGACAATGAGGACTTAAACTAAAGGTAATGCAGTGGAAATGGAAAGCAACAGGTCAATATAAGAAAATCTATCCCTGGTTGGTATGGTTCAGGGGACTGAGTGCTGGCCTGCAAACCAAAAGGTTGCCAGTTTGATTTTCAGTCACGGCACATACCTGGGTTGTGGGCCAGGTCCCCAGTTAGAGGCTTGTGAAAAGCAACCAATAGATGTATCTGTCACACATTGATATTTCTCTCCCTTTCTTTTTCCCTCCATTCCCCTCTCTAAAAGTAAATAAATAAAATCTTTTCAAAAAAGAAAATCTAGGACTTCCTACATCCAAGATTACTCTATCCAGCAAAGCTTTCATTTAGAATGGAAGGGCAGATCAAGTGCTTCCCAGATAAGGTCAAGTTAAAGGAGTTCACCATCACTAAGCCCTTATTATATGAAATGTTAAAGGAACTTAGCTAAGAAAAAGAAGATAAAAAACATGTACAGTAAAATGACAGCAAACTCACAATTATTAACAACCACACCTAAAACAAAAGCAAACTAAGCAAACTAAGCAAACAACTAGAACAGGAACAGAACCACAGAAATGGAGATCACAGGGAGGGTTAGCAACAGGGGACTGGCAGGAGGAGAGGAGGGGAAAGGTACAGAGAATAAGTAGCATAGATGGTAGGCAGAAAATAGACAGGGGGAGGGTAAGAATAGTATGGGAAATGTAGAAGCTAAAGAACTTATAAGTATGACACATGGACATGAACTAAAGGGGGGGAATGTGGGTGGGAGGGGTGTGCAAGGTGGAGGGGAGTGAAGGGGGAGAAATGGAACAACTGTAATAGCATAGTCAATAAACTATATTTTAAAAAATTATAATGGAAGAAAAAGAAAATCTGGAGAAAGTATTTATGGGACTAATTGACTGATGCAATGAATGAGACAAGTGAGAGAAGAAAAGATGTAAAATATGTATTTGCGGTTAGTTTTTTAGGCAACAGAGTTGTAACAGATCTCTGTCACAGCTAGGTTATGTTTGGGTTAATTTGGGTTAACAGAAAACCCAAATTATCTCAATTCCTGTTATTGAAAATCTTTCCTAAACCTATAAGTTAGTTTCTTTTCCAAATTTATTGAGTAGTGTAATGAATATAATTAAATGTTTATTTGTAATTAAAGATTTACAAGCCCTTAGGAGTATTATTTTGAAAACTTAATTCTCATTGTACAAGACTATTGATATGTGTGTATACACACACACACACACACACACACATCTATACAGAAAGGTTGAATATACTTTGAATATGTACTGACCGTCAGATACCCTGGGAGTTAGGGTATCATGTTTCTCTACTTATTATTATTGAAGTGCTTAGAGATATTCTCCTGTCTCCAAAACTTAGTGCAGCAAAAATTCTCATTTATTTTGATTTCTGGTCATTATTATTTTGCATCTTATATTTTCAATTTTATTATTTTAATTTTGTAAAAGATTATATCACACTAGTGGTAGAATTATATTATTTCCTTTAGAGTGGAATATTATTAAAATGTTTGCTGTATCTTAAGAGCAATTTTACGTAGCCTAATTATAAATATGTTTACAATATAATATTCATCTCATTTCATTTATGAAGCCAAATGCAAATGTTTTCATTTAGCAGAATTTCAATATGTAGAAATTTTAACACATATTTCAATCATATAACTGATGCTACAAATAAGATTTTTACAAATTTCTTAAGACTAATAATAACAATTGGGTATAGTGCCAATTTAAAAATTTGTAGTAGAATATATATAACTTATGCCCTGGCTGGTGTGGCTCAATGGATTGAGTGCTGGCCTGCAAACCAAATAGTTGCTGGTTCAATTCCCAGTCAGGGCACATGCCTGGGTTGTAGGCCAGGTCCCCAGTGGTGGCCATGTGAGAGGCAACCACACATGGATGTTTCTCTCCCTCTCTTCCTCCTTCCCTTCCCTTCTCTCTAAAAATAAATAAATAAAATCTTTTTAAAAGAATATATATAACTTAAAATTTGATATTTTAAATATTTTAAGTATACAATTCTGTGGCACTGATTATATTCACAATACTGTACAACTATTACCACTATATATATCCAAAACTTTTTTTTATCACTCCAAACAGACACTCTGCATCATTTAACAATAAATCCTTATTTTTCCTTTCTTGTTGACTTTGGTAACTGCTAATCTACATTCCTCCCTTATGATCCTGTGTATTATAGATAATACATGTAAGTGGGATTATTCAATCTCCATCTTTTTATTCTTAGAAAGAATATTCAATATGAATAAAGAATTATTCATCTATTCAAGGTTCATTCATATTGTTGGATTGTCAGAACTTTATTCCCTTTTATATCTGAATAATAGTGCATTGGGTATATACATATTTTGTTTATACATATACAATACAATATACATATATACCATTACATATATATATACATAATCATATATACATATAAATATATGCATAAATATATAATTTTAATTATAAAAATTCTAAGGGTTAATATTTTGTGAATATAAACCAGATAGCATTCTTTTCTAAGTGATCAAGAAAATAGCTCATATTTTCCTTGTTAATTGTTTCTGTTGCATTTAAAATATTTAAAACCTGTTTTTATATTTAATTTTTTATTCTCCCAAAAAGAACAAAAATGTTCTATCCTCTGTGGTGCTGGAAACATTTTCTATAACCTGTGGAAATGGTTGCTATAGGGTATTATTGAATCTTAGCAAGACTTTTTAAAAGGGGTAAGATATATATGAATTAGAATAGGTTGTCATGCTACCTAAGATAAAAATACAGGGACTATCAATTCTTATGCTTTAGTTTATATGTTGACCACCACCTGAGGTCAGAAATACATTTTCTACCTTTGTATAGTGTTTCACAGTTAGATTCATTCTGATGGGGTGAGGTATGATTTTTTAGGGAGGCATCCAGTTTTAGCCACCTTTGGACAAGAAGCCCAACTTGGTGTTTCATTGGTAAGATCTGTTCTATTTCAATCTAATTAAATTTTGCAAGGTGGTATTTTCAAGGATATAGAGCATAAAACAGACAACCAGAGTACCATACTTTACTAGTAAGTCATTGTCTTTGCAGCACATAATTATGAAAAGAATGCATAAGAGTGTTTGGTTAATATTAAAATGTCTGTATGACTAGTTGGTGTCGTTTTTTCACAAGTTCCTTAATAAAAACACAATACATAAACTGTCACAGTATAAAAATGTCAAAATGTGCTTAAAATAAGTCACTTAAAGCATTTGTAGTTGTGAATTTCATCAAACATACTGAAATTTAAGACTTCAAGGTTATTTTAATTTACAGTGTGGCCCCCTAAGCTATGCCAAGATAAATGTGGAAATCTCAGAGTATATACACCCTTATTTACAATGCATATTTTGAAAAAAAGCTTTTGAATAAAATTTGTAAAGATAATATTCTGTTGTTCAGCGACTATTTTGCCTTATTTGAACGCTTAATATCTTCAAACTTCATCCCCATTTACTTTTCATCATTGTTATGGAAAGAACATTAAACTGAGAACCAAATCAGTCAGGTTCTTGCCTCAATATTTCTGCCAATAAATTTATGCAATTAATTAACCCAAATGATTATTAATTCCTGGTTTGTATAATAAAACAACTGGTTAAATCTTACAAGAGTGATTCAGCCCTTTATTTCAAGTTTTATTTGCCTTAAGGGTGGGAATACATTACCAGATAGATGTCCTACTACCAATGTGAATTTGGAATTCATCAGCATATACTAGCTTTCAAATTATACTTTATGTCACAATTATCTGCTATACCTGTTTAATTTGGAGATTTTTGGGCCCAACCCCAGAGATTCTGATGTTGTAAAGTGTGGGTTTGGGCCAGGAAACTCTATTATAAACAAACATACTAGGTAATTCTAGATTTCAAAAATCTCTGCAGATGTATTCTAAAAATAATACCCTGTGCTCTGGATTGCATTACTTAATATAAACAAAGTTCAACAATGTCAATAGCTGTTAATTTCCTAAGTATTATGGCCAAAGGTAGTTAATCAATAATAACCAACTATACATCCTGATTTTAATAAAGTGTCTTAAACGTAAACTTCTTCATGGCCTATAACAGGGCAATTGAAAGCAAAAATGCCTGGCATGCTCACTTCTACCTACAAAGACATTACCAATTTAATGATAAGGCTTCTAAATTATTAAGTCACATGTCTCCATGATGGTCCTTATAGCTGATTTCTAGACTTTCAAATCAAGCTCATAGTGGACTCCTCATTGTGCCTGATACTGCTAAAGTAGAATTTTGATAATATCAAAAGAAAATAGCCCAAATTTGAAGGAAAACTTTCCAATGTATTCTGACAAGAGCATACATTTACTATAAGATCAAATTGTATATTAATTTGATTGCTCTAGCACCTTGAGCAAAACTTTCTAGCGTTTACTGATCATTGACAAGTTTGTCATGGTGTTTTGTTGTGCATTTATAAAAGGGATCTTCCTACATCTCCTGCTGATGAATATTTAACCTTTAGTAAGTTTCTTCTAAGCCATTATGCATTTTTTTCTTTTTTTCTTTGTTGATCAAGTACAGTTGTCTCCATTCTCCCTCTGCCACTTACTCCCCCACTTCCCACTCTCAATCCTACCCACCTTTGGCTTTGAGAATACATAATGCATTTTTTAAACATCATTTTACCTCTTAGATTACTTCTCTCACCACTAGTGAGAAATCTGGAAGCTGCCAGCATTATACTTTATTGTGAGCATGACTTGCTGTTTCTTCTGATTGATACAAGGTTACCAATCCCCCAAACCCTGTCCTTCTTGGCTTTTCATTCCATTTGAAATAGTCACTGGAAATTCTAATAGAAAATAACTCATTGCTATTTGCATACTATGTCATTAACCACCAGACAAGAAGGCTGGACATGACTTATTATGACACAATTTTGCAATGACTACCAACACCTTTGATGTTTTGAATACCATTGTTTAAACTTGTTTTGAGGAATAAGGTAGCTGTCTCTCTGATATCTTTATTTCTTGGAGACAGCTGATCAGACTCTTTCTATACTGTATGATCCACATTAAGTCATTATCTATGCAGTTCACCCCATTAATTCTGCTACTTATATCAGCAAAGTTTTGGTGCTTGGTCCTGTAGTGGTGACAAGCATTCCTAGAAGCTAATCTGACAGATAATGACTCCATTAAGTGTTGAATACTAATTGGTTTACATCAGAGGCCTGAAATTAATTGATGTAAATAAATTAGCACCTGAGCACATATCACTTCAGCTTTGAGTTTTCAAAACACCAATGATTTCTAAAGTTTGCATCTTCAGTAAAATATAATGCATAGAAAATTTGTAATTACAATGTAGCAATGAGTTAAATATCAAACAATAGGAAGACAGCTTTTTAAATGTTCATTTGTAAGCAAGGTGGCATATATTTATGAATTATATTAATAATAATTACATATATAAGTTGGATTTCAACTAGCACAAACAGCATATTTTTACCATGATTATTCCTTAAATTAAAAATTAACACCACTATTTATAACAGCTTAAAAAGTCAAAGAATGTGACTCATAGAACTAAAATGAATTCTAATTTGGCAAAATTTTATTTTATTTCAAAATAAAGTTCAGTTGTACTTTATTTTCACTGTAGGCTTGACATATCAATCTGAAAAGCAATATGAGCCAATAGGTTTATAGCAGGAAACTTAGACAATAGAGAAAAGTTTAAGAATAATTTAAAATTTACCACAGCACTACTTCACACTATTAAAAATTTCTGTATATTTCCATCCTATTATTAATATGCTGTGTAGTTACAGTCATATTGAATATTAACTATATGTCCTGATTTTTTTCTTATATGTGTATTTCTTCATTTTACTACAGCCTATTCATAAGAATTATTTTAATGAGAGAGAAAGAAAGAGGGCGAGGGAGATGGAGAGATTATATATAATCTCCATTCACATATATCCAAAATCATTTCTTCACTCACTGGGTGTTTGAATTTTTTCTAATATGTTTCTACTTTAAATGATGCTGTAAAGACTATCTATACCCTTGTTATATAGCATATGCTTATGATATATTTCCAGATGTAAAGTTACTGTTCAAAGAATGTGCTCTTGCTACATATTGCCAAACTGTTATTCAGAAAGATTATTTTTTAAGATTTTATGTATTTATTTTTAGAGAGGGAAGGGAGGGAGAAAGAGAGAGAGAGAGAGAGAAACATCAATGTGCGGTTGCTGGGGGCCATGGCCTGCAACCCAGGCATGTGCCCTGACTGGGAATCGAACCTGCAATGCTTTGGTTCACAGCTGGCGCTCAATCCACTGAGCTACACCAGCCAGAGCTCAGAAAGATTATTAAGGATGTTCATACAGAGGTGGTAGAACAAAATTAGACAACAACATCTCCTTCTCAATATCCAACAAAATAAAAACAGAAATAGAGAAAATAAAATAAATAACATAATTTTATATATTTATTTTTACATCTTCATATTATGAATTTCAAAGCTGATGACAGTAGAAGAAACTGGGTACTATCCCATCTGTGGTTCCTTTAAAAAAATTAAAGTGAAATTCACATAACATACAATTAACTATTTTAAAGTGAACAAGTTAGTAACAATCACAATGTTGTGCAATTGCTATCTCTTTTTAGTATCAAACCTCGTTATGCCAGAAGATCACGTGGTACCCAATAAGTAGTCACGCTCCATTCTTTCATACCTCATTTCCTTGCAACCATGAAGCTGTTTTCTGCCTGTATGGATTTTGCTATTCTGAATATTTCATATAAAAAATCATACAATATGTGACATTTTGCATCTGGCTTATTTCACTTAGCATAAAGTTTCTGAGGTTCATCCAAGTTTTAACATGTATCAGTACCTCATTTTTTTCTGAAGGCTGAATAATATTTCATTGCATGTATATACCACCATTTGTTTAACCATTCACTCATTGATGGATATTTGGGTTGTTTCCACCTTTGGACTATAATGAATAATGTTTCTATAAACATTCATGTGCAACTTTCTGTGTGAACATATGTTTTCATTTTTCTTGGGTATATATCTAGGAAGTAGAATTACTAGGTCATATGACAATTCCATTTAACTTTTTGAGAATAGCTAAACTGTCTTTCAAAGAACGTTTATCACTTTACAACGCCACCATCAAGGTATGAAGTCCTATTTCTCCATAACCTTGCTTGCTAATTTCTGTTTCTCCCCACTGTAGCCATTCTAGTGTGTGTGAGGTAGTATCTCATTATAATATTGATTTGCATTTTCTTAATGACCAGTGATGAGCATCTTTCTGTGTGCTTCTTGGACATTTTTATATCTTGTTTGTAGAAATGGTTATTCAAGGCCTTTACCAACTTATAATTCAGTTGTCTTCTTTATGTTGAGTTGTAAGAGTTCTTTATCTATTCCACATACTAAACCTGGTCAGATATATTATTTGCAAATATTTCTCCAATTCTGTAGGTTACTTTTGTTTATATTCCTAGTAATGTGTTCTGATGCACAAAAGTTTTTAATTTTGATGAAATACAATTTATCCAGTTT
The DNA here is from genome assembly GCF_004126475.2 of Phyllostomus discolor. Classification (NCBI taxonomy): domain Eukaryota; kingdom Metazoa; phylum Chordata; class Mammalia; order Chiroptera; family Phyllostomidae; genus Phyllostomus; species Phyllostomus discolor. The sequence goes on from NC_050198.1 coordinate 102,674,832, forward strand.
TTCTTTTGTTGTTTGTGCTATCAATGTCAAATATAAAAATCCATTGCCAAATACAAAATCATGATGGCTTACCCCTATATTTTCCAATACTTTTATAGGTAACTTTTATGATAGATCATTGTTCCATTATGAGTTAGTCTTTGTATCGAATGAGGTAGGGGGGCTCAACTTCTTTTTTCTATGTGTAGTTATCCAGTTGTCTAATAGGTTTTGTTGAAGAGACTATTCTTTCCACATTGAATTGTCTTGGAATTATTGTCAAAAATCAATTGCCCATAGATGTTAGGGTTGATTTGTAGACTCTCAATTCTATTCCATTGGTCCATATACCTATATTTATTCTGGTAATATACTGCTTTGATTCCTGTAATTTTTTTCTACTATTGTAAATGGAATCATTTTCTTAATTTTCTTTTTCAGATTGTTCATTGATGTTATAGAAACATAACTGATTTTTGTATGTTGATTTTGTACCCTGAAACTTCATTGAATTTATTCATTTACTCTTATAGTATTCTTGTGGATTTGGGTGGTTTCTTATATACAGAATCATGACATCTGAAAATACATAGATGTCTTCTTTCCCAATTTTTCTTTTTCTTTTTCTAATTCATTTGGCAAGGACTTTCAGTATAATGTTGAATAGCAGAATAAAAGTGAACATCTTTTCCTTGTTCTTTTTTGTTGTTTATTGTTGTTCAAGTACAGTTGTTTCCATTTTCTCCCTACCATACTCCCCTACCCTCCTTTGGCTTTGTCCATGGGCCCTTTATTCCTTAGCATGGTGAACAGCATTTATGATAAACCCACAGCTAACATCACACTCAATGGTGAAAAATTAAAAGCTTTGCCACTGAGATCAAGAACAAGGAAAATAACCTTTTTCACCATCAGTTTTGAATGGTATAATTTTACATTTTGTTAGTGACTTTCCAAACTATTTTTGTAAAGATTATAATGTTTCTCTTATATGGTTATTCAAGTCTCTGTTCCATGATTCCTACCATCAGCCTGTGGCCCTGCAGAAATTTTCTTGGGTGCCTACATCAAATAAGAAGAGAAAGCATAAAATATGTTTGATTTCTTTGAATTCTTTCAACAGATGCTACCTGGCAAATCATTTCAGTATGAGGAAAATGACATAATGGCCACTTGTGTTTGTCCTTAATGATCCACCAGTCATATCAAAACACAAAGCTACAAGTTTTGTAGTTATTATTCATTTATGTATATTAAACTTATTATGGTATCATTTGCTCATGCCATCATATAGGTTTCAGATGTACATTTCTATGATACATGATCTGTATTATCACATTGTGTGCCCTGCACCCAATGGCAAATCATCTTCCATCACCATGTAATTGACCCTGTTTACCCTTTACTACCTCCCCTCTCCCTTTCCTCTGGTAACTGCCATGCTGTTATCTGTGTCCATGAGTTTCAGTTCTGTATGGTTTTGAGCATTTTCTGACTGACTGACTGACTTGCTTAGCATAATATTCTCTAGATCCATCCATTTTGTCATAAATGGCAACATTTCATCTTTTCTTGTGGCTGAGTAGTATTCCATTGTATAGATGTACCACATCTTCTTTATCCACACTTCTAGTGAAGGATACATTTTTTTTTGTCTCCATGTTTTGGACACTATGAATAATGCTGCAATGAACATAAGGGTGCATATATCTTTGCAAATAGATGTTTCCAGGTTTTTTGGTAGATACCCAAAAGATGGATTGCTGGGTCATACAGTAATCCTATTCTTACTTTTTTGAGGACCTCCACAATGTTTTCCATAGTGGCTATACCAATTTACATTCCGACCAGCAGTGAATTAGGGTTCCTTTTACTCCACAGTCTCTCCAATGCTTATTATTACCTGACTTGGGGGAAATGGCCATTCCAATAGCTGTGAGGCAGTATGTCATTGTACTTTTGATTTGCGTTTCCCTAATAGCTACTGAAGTTGAACATATTTTCATATATCTGTTGGCTAGTTGTATGTCTTCTTTGGAGAGGTGTTTGTTCATGTCCTCTGCCCATTTTTAATGGGATTTTTGTTTGTTTGATGTTGAGTTATGTGAGTTTTTAATATATTTTGGATGTTAACCCCTTGTTGGAGCTGCTGTTTGTAAACAACATTTCCCATTCAGTTGGTTGCCTTTTTTTTGGTTGTCATTTTTTTGTGTTATGCAGAAGTTTTTTAGTTTTATATAGTCTCATTCATTTAATCTTGTCATAATATTCTTGTTTGGGGGTAAAATTCATGAAATTTTGTCCACTACCAATATTTGTAAGTATAGTATCTATGTTTTCTTATAGTCACTATTTCAGATTTTATATTTAGGCCTTTGATCCATTTTCAATTGATTTTGTTCAAGGGGACAAGTTATAATCTAGCTTTGTTCTTTTACATGTTGCTTTCTAATTCTCCTAGGACCATTTATTGAAGAGGCTTTCTTTTCTCCATTGTGTGTTTTTGACTCCTTTGTCAAAATTATTTGCCCATATATTTGTGGTTATATTTCTGAGCTCTCAATTCTGTTCTATTTGTCTGTGTGTCTGTTCTTCTGCCAATGCCATGCTGTTTTGACTATTATAGCACTGTAATATAATTTAAAGGCAGGTAGTGTGATACCTCTGACTCTGTTTCTTTTTCTCAGGATTGTTTTGGCTATTCAGGGTCTTTTGTAATTCCATCCAAATCTGGTGATTTTTATTCTATTTCCTTAAAAATGACATTGGAATTTTGATGGCAATTGCATTAAATTTGTATATTGCTAGGTAATATGGCTATTTTAACTATGTTGATTCTTTTAATCCATTAGCCTGGAATATTCTTCCATTTTTTTTTTTAAATCTCCTTTAATAATGCTTTGTAGTTTTTCAGTATATAGGTGCTTTATATCTTTTGTTTAGTTTATTCATAGGTATTTAAGTCTTTTAGTTGTAACTGCAAAAAGATTTTTTTCATTTCTTTTTATGAAGATTCATTACTAGTATACAGGAAAGCAGTGGATTTTTGTACATTGATTTTCTATCCTGCAACTTTTCTGTATTTGTTTACTGTTTCTAATAGTTTTATGTAGAGTATTTAGGGTTTTCTATATGTAGAATTATGTTATCTCCTAAAAGTGACGCTTCTACTTTCTTCCCACTTTGGGTGCCTTTTGTTTCTTTCTCTCACCTGATAGCTTTGGCTAGGACTTCTAGACCTGTGTTGAATAAGTGTGGTAAGAGTGGGCATCTTTATCTTGTTCCTGAGTTTAGCAAAAAAGCATTCCATTTTCATCATTGAATACATTAGCTGAGAGTTTGTCATATATGGCCTTTATTATGTTGATGTACTTTCCTTCTATACTTATGAGTGTTTTAATAATAAATGGATATATCTTATCAAATATTTCTTTCTGAATATATTGATAAGATCATATTATTTTTATCCTTTGCTTTGCTAATGTGGTACTGTACATTGATCAATTTGAATATGTTGAACCCTTTGCATATGTTTTGTTGCATAAAGTCCTTTTGCCTACCCTGCTACCAGAAGGCTGTAACGGGAATGAAGTTTATCGTTCCCATGTCTGCTAGTTATGAAGATGAGGAATGGTAGCTGTTATGAAAAATGCCAAAATTCAGAGCAATTTACCAGCCTCTCTATTAATCCCACACTTCTAAAAAAAAGATTTCTAGAAGATTTTATTTATTTATTTTAGACAGAGGGGAAAAGAAGGAGAAAGAGAGGGAAAGAAACATCAACGTGTGGTTGCCTCTCATGCATCCCCTACTAGGGATGTGGCCAGCAACCCAGACATGTGTCCTGACTGGGAATCAAACCAGTGATCCTTTGGTTCTCAGGCTGGCACTCAATCCACTGAACCACACCAGCCAGGGCTCATCTAGCACTCTTATGAATACTGCAAGTGTTTCAATGGATTCTAAAGTCTGATATAGTTTACTCTAACATTATTTTACCAAATAAATTATTTCAGTCAAGGTACTAAATCCAGGAGCTTTTAATCCGCACTCTTCTGAGACATTATATTATTAGTTATTTTTTTCTAAATTTATTTGGCTTTTGTTGAAATAGTAAATTAGTCTTGGAAGAACAACAATGATTATGCTCCCTCACTTATAATCTGACAGTTGCAGACATAGTCCAGGAGGTGCTCTTGACCCACACTTACTGTGTCTCCATGGGTAGGTTTTGGTTCATCTCTTGGCCTCTCACATCTAGTCTCAGCCATTTACACTACCGCTGGCATTTTAGGTATAAGTCGTTAGTATACAAATCATTTAGCCTAGAGAACTTGTACTGTGGAAAGAGGGTGAACCTCATAATGTAGAGAATGCTCCCAAATAATTTAAAGAGTAGGAAGCTGAGGAAGATGTAAAGGCACAAAATAAACAAAACTCCTGTAGCAAGAAGACTACAATTAACATCACAACTTTTTAGGACAGCAAAAGAAATATGACAATCTTTTAGAACTTATACTGTATTTTTTGGACTATAAGATACACCCCCACCCAAATTTGGGAGGAATAATGGTTGTTAATGCTGCTGTTGAGTTCTGTTTACATTTACATTGGTGAAATATTATGTTATTTATGTTATTAAATATTTTACCACATTTTTTGCTTCAAAATTTTTTCCTATTTTCCTCTAAAACCTAGATGTGTCTTACAGTCCAAAAACATGGTAATTTTCAGTATCTAATGCTTAATTTCAGAAATTATTCAGTGTGAAGACAAAAATACATAAGTTAACTAAATCTCAACATAGGACAGTTTAAAATGTCTCCAACATATCAGCAAAGACCAAGTTCTGGACAAGAAATTTCATACAACTCCAGAGAAACTCATACTAACTCTTCATTTTCAAGTCAAAAGTTACATAAATAATAGACAAAACTGAAAGACACCAGCCCTCAAAATATAGGAAGAAAAAGAAGGGAAGACTAAAGGTATAAAAAAAAGAAATGAATAATGCCAAAGAAAACATATCTACACCACCAGCAAATATGAGTTTCAAAAGTTGTTCCTATTAAGTATAAATGAGATAAAACAAAACCAAGTTACATCACAGTATTAAAAAGGTATAAACTGAAAATAAAAAAGAAATAGCATAAGATGCAAATGACTGATGTATAATCTACTCAGAAAGAATTCATAACTAACAGTGACCAGAGGGGAGGGGGATAATGGGGGAAAGAAGGGGAAGGGTTGTCAAGGAATATGTATAAAGGACACATGGATGAAGCCAAAGGGGGTGGTGGGTTTGAGGGTGGGAGGTGGGGATGGGTGGGGTGGGGGCCTGAGGTGGGGTGAAGATGGAGACAACTGTACTTGAACAACAATAAAAAAAATAGTGTAATGATGTATTCAAAATACTAAAAGAAAGAAATCACTGAACAATAACAATATATCTAACAAAGTTATACTTTAGATATAAAGGAAAAATAAAGCCTTTCTCAGACAAACAAAAACTGAAGGAATTTACCACCACAAGACTGACATTACAAGAAATGTTGAAAGAGCCTCTTCTACCTAAAACAAAAACACAAAAGTATATAGAACTTTAAGTGAAATGACAAACATATAGACAGAAGCAGGTAATTGCAATTCTATTTTCAGAATAAGTTGTTGCACATGTAACATAAAAGTTAAAGAAGAAAATGTTAAAAATCACTCAATTGCAATTTGATAACAAATATACAACATAAAAAGGACTAATATATGACACAAAGATACAGTGGGAGGTCTATGGTAACTACTAGACACTTTATAAAAACCTAATGGTAGCCACAAAGCAAAAATTTAGCTGCTTCACAAAACATTTTTATAAACACAAATGGAGAAAGAATCAAAGAAAACAAAACTAAAATAGCTGGCAGAAACAAAAGAAAAGAAAAGAAATAATGAAGATCCAGAGCAATCAGAAAACAAAAGATAAAATGATTGTAGTAAGTCCTCATATATCAGTAATCACCCTAAGTATAAATGCATTGTACTCATGAAAGGCACATAGTAGCAAGATGGATTAAAAAACAGGCAAACTATATGTTGACTTTAGGAGAACAATCTCAGCTCCAAAGCTACACACAGTAGAAATGTATAATTGAAACTATATGATATTATTAACTAATGTCACCCCAATAAATTTAATTAAAGAAGAAAGCTGGAAAATTACAAATATGTACAGAGTAGACAACATTCCACTGAACAACTTTCGAGTCAAAGAAGATAAAAGAATAAAAAGCTACGTAAAAAACAAATGAAAATAAATATACCACATACAAAAATTTTTGTGATGCAACAAAAGCAGTACAAAACAGAAAGTTGATAGCAATACAGGCCTATTCTACAAACAATAAAAATATCAAATAAGCAATTAAACATTACACCTCAAGGAACGAGAGAAAAGAGTATATAAAGCCCAAAGTCAGTAGAAGGAAGGAAATAAAAGCAATCATAGTAGAAATAAATGAAATAAAGAATACAAATACAACAGATACATTAATGAGCTTGTTGTTTGAAAAGATAAACAAAATTGACAAATCTCTAGTTAGACTCAATAAGAAAAAAAAAAAGAAGACTCTAGGCTATATACAACCACTTTGGACAGCCTAGAAGAAATGTGCAAATTCTTAGAAGCTTACAATCTTACTACACTGAGTAATGAAGAACTGGACAACCTAAATAGATGAATCACTACTAAAGTAATTGAAACATAAATCAAACATCCCTCAAAATAAAAGTTCAGAACCGCATGGTTTCACTGATGAATTTTACCAAACATTCAAACATTTAATACCTATCTCTATCATACTCCTGCAAACAATTAAAGAGGAGGAAGTGCTTCCTAAACCATTTTATGAGGCTTACATACCCTGATACTAAAACCAAGTAAGGACATCACAAAATAAAAATTATAGTCCAACATTTCTGATGAACATAAATGCAAAAATCCAGAACAAAATACAAATGAATTGAATATAATACATGAAAAGTTTCATACACCATGGATGCAAGGATGGTTCAACATCTACAAATCAATGTGATACACAACATGAAAAAATAAAGGATAAAAATATGATTATCTCAATAGATTCAGAGAAAAATCATTTCCAAGAAACAACATTGATTAATGATTAAAACACTCAATAAAATGAGTATAGAAGGAAAGTACCTCAACATAATAATGCTATACTATAGGGGAACCCAAAAAACTGAAATGATCTTCTGGAGGGCAGGCCCCCTGTAGTAGAGACTTCCCCTATCAGGTGAGTGTTCTAGGAGCCCATCTGTACACTGGTACCAGCTGGCGTTGTTGTGAGAGGCAGCATTCGGCTCCAGTGAGTTTTTAAAGACTATTTCACTGCATTTACTCATTTCATGATGGATGATTTATGAGTGCATCTGCCCACACCAGGCTGAATGTTCAGCAGTTTTAAACCAAAAATGGCAAGATACCTCTGCCCTGTTCTCCCTGTTCACCCAACCTTGCCTGGAGTGACCTTTTTTTCCCTTGATGAAAAAAGTCCTCAAAGGGGAATGTTTTCCTGATGTGGAAGAGATGAAACAAGAAACAGCCGAAGCACTAAAAGGAATCAAAACTGACAAGTTCAAAAACTGTTTTGAGTAGTGCAAAAAATGTCTCAATAGGTGTATACCATCAAATGGAGAGTACTTTGAAGGTGACTGAAGTTTAAACATGTAAGAATAAATACACAACTTTTATAAATAAATTCTGTTTTTTGGGACCCTTTGTATATGGCAAATGCTCAATATCATATTCTATGGGCAAAAACTGAAAGCTTTTTCTGTAAGATCAGGAACCAGAAAAGGATGCCTGTTCTTGACACTTATTCAACATAATACTGGAAGTCTAAGCCAGAACTATTGGACAAGAAAATGAAATAAACAGCATCCAGACTTCTGGCCAAGATGGAGGCATATGTAGACACACTGTGCCTTCTCACACAACCAAAACAAGGACAACAAAAATTTTGAAACAAAAAACAATCAGCAGTGACAGAAAATTGAACTGTATGGAAGTCCAACAACCAAGGAGTTAAAATAGACACATTCATCCAGAACAATAGGAGGGGCGGAGTTGGGCACCCAGGAGGAGAGGACTCACAGTCAAGCGGTGGTTGGTGGACCCAGTGAGGGAGTGGGCTGTGGAGAGCACCGGTGCACAAGGTGGCTGGTTGACTGGGCAGCCCCACATTCACGTGCAGATAAACCAGGTGAAACTGGGGAGCAAGATGGACCACAGAATCCAGGGCCCCAGCAAGGGAAAATAAACTCTCAAAACACTGACTGAAAACACCTGTGGGGGTTGAGGTTCTGGAAGAGACTCCCAGCCTCACAGGAGAGTTCATTGGAGAGACCCACAGGGTCCTAGAATGTACACAAACCCACCCACATGGGAATCAGCATCAGAAGGGCCCAGTTTCCTTGGGGGAAGTGGGGGAAGTAACTGAAAACCGGCAGAGAGCAGAGCGAGTGCCACTATTCCCTCTCAGACCCCTGCCCCACATACAGTATCACAACCCAGCAACTGAATTGCCCTGCCCTGGTGAACACCTAAGGTTCTGCCCCTCACTATGTAACAGGCATATCAAGATTTAAAAAATGTCCCAAACAAAAGAACAGATCAAAGCTCCAGAAATAATACAAAGTGATAAAGAGATAGCCAACCTATCAGAGGCACAGTTCAAAGCACTGGTCATCAGGATGCTCACAGAATTGGTTGAATTTGGTCGCAAGTTAGATGGAAAAATGAAGGCTACGCTAAGCAAAATGAAGGAAAATGTACAGGGAACCAATAGTGATGGGAAGGAAACTGTGACTCAAATCAATGGTGTGGACCAGAAGGAAGAAAGAAACAACCAAACAGAAAAGAAGGAAGAAACAAGAATTCAAAGAAATGAGGAGAGGCTTAGGAACCTCCAGGACATCTTTAAATGTTCCAACATCCGAATTATAGGGGTACCAGAAGGAGAAGAGGAAGAGCAACAAGTGGAAAAGTTACTTGAACAAGTAATGAAGGAGAACTTCCCCAATCTGGCAAAGGAAATAGACTGCCAGGAAGTCCAGGAAGCTCAGAGAGTCCCAAGGAAGTTGGACCCAAGGAGGAACACACCAAGACACATAATTACATTAGCCAAGGTAAAAATGAAGCAGAGAATCCTAGAAGCAGCAAGAGACAAGGAGACAGTCACCTACAAAGGAGTTCCCATCAGACTGTCAGCTGATTTCTCAAAAGAGACCTTACAGGCAAGAAGGGGCTGGAAAGAAGTATTCCAAGTCATGAAAGGCAAGGACCTACATGCAAGATTACCCTATCTAGTAAAGCTATCATTTAGAATGGAAGGGCAGATAAAGTGCTTCTCAGATAAGGTCAAGTTAAAGGAGTTCATCATCACAAGCCCTTATTATATGAAATGTTAAAGGGACTTATCTAAGAAAAAGAAGAAAAAAACATGTACAGTAAAATGGCAGCAAACTCACAGTTATTAACAACCACACCTAAAACAAAAACGAAACAAACTAAGCAAACAACTAGAACAGGAACAGAACCACAGAAATGGAGATCACATGGAGGGTTAGCAACAGGGGACTGGGAGGAGGAGAGAGGGGGAAAAGGTACAGAGAATAAGTAGCATAGATGGTAGGTAGAAGATAGACAAGAGGAGGGTAAGAATTGTATGGGAAATGTAGAAGCTAAAGAACTTATAAGTATGACACATGGACATGAACTAAGGGGGAGATGTGGGTTGGAGTGGGTGTGCAGGGAAGAGGGGAGTAAAAGGGGTAAAATGGGACAACTGTAGTAGCATAATCAATAAACTACATTTAAAAGAAAAAAGAATAAAAAACAGCATCCAAATTGGGAAAAACAGTAAAACTGTCAATATTTGCAGATAATATGATTTTATACATAGAACACCCTGAAAGATTTCACCAGAAATTATTAGTAAAAATAAAAGAATACTGTGAAGTTTCAGGATACAAAATCAATACAAAAAATCTGTTGCATTTCTATGTATTGATAACAAAATATTAGAAAAAGAAGGATAAAAGCAGTTCCATTTACAAATGCAATAAAAAGAATAAAATAAGTAGGAATACACTGATTAAAGGAATTGAAGGACTTGCATATTGAAAACTGCAAGGCATTGTCAAAAGAAAGTGAAGGAGATACAAAGAAATAGAAAGGTAATTCATGTTCAGGGTTCAGAAAAATTAACATGGTTAAATGGCATATAACCTAAGAGAGATACAGATTCAATTCAAAGCCTATAAAAATTCTAATGGTGTTTTCCACAGGAATAAAACAACAAATTCTCACATTTTTATGGAACCACAAAAGATCCTGAATTGAAAAAGCATTCTTGAAAAAAGAGAATAAAGACAGGTATCACATGTCCTAACCTCAAACTGTACCTCAAAGCTATGGTAATCAATGCAGTATGGTATTGGCAGAAAAATAAACAGAGCAATGGAACAGAATTGATATTTCCAAAATCAATGCATACATAAATGGACAACTAATTTTTTTAAGATTTCATTTATTTATTTTTAGAAAGGGAGAAGGGAAGGAGAAAGAGAATTAGAGAAACATCAATGTGTGGTTGCCTCTCGCACCCCCCCTCACTGGGGACCTGGCCCACAACCCAGGCATGTGCCCTGACTGGGAATTGAACCAGTGACCCCTTGGTTTGCAGCTCACACTCAATCCACTGAGCCACACCAGCCAGGGTGGACAACTAATTTTTGACAAAGGAGCCAAGGCCATACCATGGAGAAAAAAAGCATATTCACTAAATGATGTTAGGAAAATTGGACAACCACATGCATGACCCATCATTAAACTAAACTACCATGTTACACTATATGCAAAATTTACCTTAAAATGAATTAAAGACTTGAATGTAAGACCTGAAACAATAAAATACATGGAAGAAAATACAGACTATAACTTTATGGACATTGGTCTCAGAGGTGTTTTTATTCACTTATCTCCAAAAGCAAGGAAGATAAAAGCAAAAGAAATAGGACTACATCGAACTAAAAATTTTCTTCACAGCAGTAGAAACCATCAAACCATCAACAAATAAGGTAACCAACTGAATGGGAGAAGCTATTAGCAAATGATACTTCTGATAAGGAGATAATATTCAAACATAAAGAATGCATACAACTGAACACCAACAGCAAAAAGTCAGCAATCCCATTAAAAAAATGGGCAGAGGATTTGAATAAATATTTTTACAAGGAAAAGACGGATGGCCAAAATACGTATTAAAAGAAGTTAAATATCACTTGTTATTTGCAAAATACAAGTCAAAACCATAGTGAGATCGCCTCATACCCATTAGAAAGGCTACTATCAAAAACCAAAAATAACAAGTGTTGGAGAGGTTAGAAGAAAGGGAAACCTCATATACCATTGGTGCAAAGGTAAATTGGCACAGCTATGATGGAAAATAGTATGAAGATTCCTCAAAAACTTACAAGTAGAAATACCATATAATCCAGCAATTCCTCTTATAGATATTTAGTCAAAAATTTGAAAGAAGACACTAGTTTGTAAAAATATATGTACTCTTCTGTTCATTGCTGGATTATTTACAATAGGCAAGACATGGAAATAATCTAATTTTCCATCAGCAGATAATTGGATAAATATGACATATGGTCATCTTTAGAGTGCTATATGGTACATATATGTATGTTACAAACTACTCAGGCATAAAAAAGATGAAATATTACCATTTGTGACCACATGGCTAGATTTTGAGGGTATTATGCTAAGTAAAGTAAGTCAGATAAAGACGAAAACCATTTGACTTCACTCTTGTAATACAAAACAAGAAGTAACAAAAGTACTAACAAAATACACAAAAAGAAACTCATAAATACAAACAAAAGAATGGTGGTTACCACAGGGGAAAGGAAGAGGGGGACAGGGCAAATTGGATAAAGGAGAAATATATGGTAATGCAAAGGAACTAGACCTTGGGTGGTGAACACACTGTAGAGTATATAGATATTTAATTATAATGTTGCACACCAGAAATTTATATAATGTTTTAATTAAATAAATTTAATTAAAAATTCACCAACTTACATAGTAATAATTGGAAAATTTTATACTAAGGTTATTTTATAAAAACTTATACTTCAATAAATCTGATTTTAAATAAAGAACACAATTCTGAGGCACCAGCATTTTCATTATACTGTTATACTTGAAGAATACTTTGTAGTTTATAGAGTTCTTCACACATGCGATCTTATTTTACCTTAAACAGGCAGACTTTGAAAAGTGTGATATTAGAAAAATGTATGAAACATGTGCAGTCCTTTTGAATTTTCCTATTTTTTTGTCATCAGAGCCCCATGTTCCTAGAAGATAGTGAAGCTACAATTGCTTTCACTGTATCATTTAGTATCTCAGCAGGAAACAAATGGCACACTCAAGAAGATTTAATTTAAGAGACTTTAATAAAGGTACTTTTTGCAGAGGTGTTATCAGGATTAAAGAGTCAATAAAGAATGATGAAATATCTTGAGTCTAGCAACAGTGTTAAATCTTTACCACTTGTAAGTCCGAAGGAGCCTGAGAAAGCACTGTACTACTACAATATGGCAGCAGCTAGAGCTGAAGGAGAGGAGGTGACGAACAGGAACCCTGGTCACACAGCTGTTGCAGAAAGAAGGAAAAATATACCATGACCTCTGTCATCTGTACTCCAATTTCTTGCCTCATATTGCAGAATCCAACAGAAAATCAGAAGGCAAGGGATTCTTTGTTATATAGTCCATAGAGATCAGTGTTATAAGCAACAGAGCAGTTAGCAAAGATAAGGAGTAAATATTGCAGAAGTAGGAAGCAAATAGAGACTATACAACACACCCACCATTTTATGAAGTTTGCCCTTATAAAAGTGCTATTACCTTAAATAGTCCAGCGAAGAGATGACAAGTATACTTCAGTGATGTGACAGAAAAGACACCTCTGAAATTGTATATTAGTGTCTTCCTTTGGATTTTAACAAATTTCTTCATCTGTAAGAATCTTCTTTATTTTTTTCTTCTTTTATTTTTTTAAAAGTAAAAATGAGTCTAGAAATGGTAATACCACAACATGTTATTGCTTAAAGGAGGAAAATTACACTACTGTCTGCCAAATCTAGGTTGTGGTGATGCCATCCAGGAATTGGAGAGTTGTCTTGAAAAAATAAAAAATTAAAGAAATGAATAACCCACTGCTGTCAAGGGCCAGAGCTAGTTGGTAATGATTGCTGGCCCATGTCCAGAAGAGTAGCCTGGTTAGAGCCTAGTCAATTTGATAATAAAGCAAAATGCTACACTTAAGCTATTTATGATACACCTTCTCTTTCTGACATTTTGCAAGAACTCGTGAAACATTTGCATTCTGCTCAGAAGGTTTTGAAGGCTAAAGCATTGTATGAATCTTCCTGCTTGAAATATGAAACAAAACTTCTGTTCCTAACATTCATGACCTTTAGGTTTTGAAGCAGTAAGCCATTATTGTTGCTCTTCAATGCCTAACACTGACTTCAAAGCTATTTCCTTCTTTCTGACACCTCATAACTAACTACCCTGGGAAAAACAGTTTATCTCTTAGCCTAGGCCTTCCAGTTCTGTATAGTAAGAATATATTTAATATTAAGGTAGATGACAAATTAAAAGACAAAATTAAATGTACAAGTTTTTGCAACCTATCCTTTTAATCCCATATCTAGCCAAAAAATACTTTTTGTTTTGTATACTTTATGTTATAATAAATTTTTATACCAATTAACAGGTTCCAGACTACATGTTATATGCTTGGAAGACATTATCAAATTCGTTATTATATATATATATATATATAATTATAAGAAAGTGCAGAGAGTTTAAGTAGCTATACACTGCTTACATTTCAAGTAAATGGCAGAAATAGAATTTTAACATATGTATAATTTCTTGAGAGATTAGTCATTCTTCTATACTGCCTTATTTTCCTACTTTTTCAATTTTCCCCAACTGTTCATCTATCTGAACTGAGCATTTCCCAATATCTGGCTGGAGAAGGTCTATCTATCTTCTAGTTCAGTTCATACTGAATGTTTTCTAGGAAGATATTACCCTGTCCTCTTATTTAAAATTAGTCTGCATTATCTGCATGTTTTTCACTTTTTAATATAGCTTCTCATGTTTTACCTTATTTTTCACTTATTTTAAAAGTATATAGGACTTCCAGCCAAGATGGAGGTGTAGGTAGATACACTGAGCCTCCTCACACAACCAAAAGAAGGACAACAACAAATTTAAAAATAAATACCAAACAGAACTGCCAGAAAATTGAACTGTGTGGAAGTCTGACAACCAAGAACTTAATGAATAAACATTCATCTAGACCAGTAGGAGGGGTGAAGACAGGCAGCCAGGCTGAGAGGACTTATGGCAAGGCAGTGGCTGGCAGACCAGGCGAGGCAGCAACTGGCAGAACGGGCAGTCCTACATTTGCATGTGGGTAAACCAGTAGGAACAACTGGGGAGTGAGACAGACCATGCAACCCAGGGCTCCAGTGTGGGGAAATAAAGCCTCAAAACCTCTGATGGAAAACACCTGTGGGGGTTGAGGCAGTGGGAGAAATTCCCAGCCTCACAGAAGAATTTCCTTGGAGAGACCCACAGAGTCCTAGAACATACACAAAAATCACTTACCTAGGAATCAGCACCAGAAGGGCCCAGTTTGATTGCGGGTAGCAGAAGAAGTGACCAAAAGCCAGAAGAGAGCTGAACAATCATCATTCTTCCCTCTTGGACCCCTCTTCCACAGACAGCATCACAAGGCAGCAACATGAGTTACCCCACCCTGGTGAACACCTAAGGCTCCACCCCTTACTATGTAACAGGCATGCCAAGACAAAAAAAAAAAAGGCCCAAATGAAAGAACAGATCAAAGCTCCAGAAAAAATACAAGTAAGCGATGAAGAGATAGCCAACCTATAAGATGCACAGTTCAAAACACTGGTAATCAGGATGCTCACAGATTTGGTTGAGCTCAGTAACAAAATGAAGAAATGAAGGCTCCACAAAATAAAGTAAAGGAAAATATACAGGGAACCAACTGTGATGGGAAGGGAACTGGGACTCAAATCAACAGTGTGGACCAGAAGGAAGAAATACACATTCAACCAGAACAGAATGAAAAAACAAGAATTCAAACAAATGAGGAGAGGCTTAGGAACCTTCAGGACGTCTTTAAATGTTCCAACATCGGAATCATAGGAGTGCCAGAAGAAGAGGAAGGACAAGAAATGGAAATTGTTTTTGAACAAATAATGAAGGAGAACTTCCCCAATCTGGCAAAGGAAATAGACTTCCAGGAAGTCCAGGAAGCTCACAGAGGCCCAAAGAAGTTGGACCCAAGGAAGCACACACCAACACACATCATAATTACTTGCCCAAGATTAAAGAGGAGAGAATCTTAAAAGCAGGAAGAGGAAAGGACACAGTTACCTACAAAGGAGTGCTAATAAAACTATGAGCTGATTTCTCAAAAGAAACCTTACAGGTAAGAAGGGGCTGGAAAGAAGTATTCCAAATCATGAAAGGCAAGGACCTACATGCAAGATGACTCTACCCAGAAAAGCTATCATTTAGAATGGAAGGGCAGATCAAGTGCTTCCAAGATAAGGTCAAGTTCAAGGAGTTCATTATCACCAAGCCCTTATTATATGAAACATTAAAGGGAGTTATCTAAGAAAAAGATTATCAAAAATATGAACAGTAAAATGACAAGAAACTCATAACTCTTAAAAACCACGCCTAAAAAAACAAACTAAGCAAATAACTAAAACAGGAACAGAACCACAGAAATGGAGATCACATGGAGGGTTATCAGCAGGGAGGGGGAGGCAGGAGAATGGGGGAAAAGGTGCAGGGAATAAGAAGCATAAATGGTAGGTACAAAATAGACAGGGGGGGTTAAGAATAGTATAGGAAATGTAGAAGCCAAAGAACTTTTATGTACCACCCATGGACATGAACCAAGGAGGGGGATGAATTCTGGTGGGAGGGGGGTGCAGGGTGGAGGGGATTAAACAGTGGAAAAATGGGACAACTGTAATACCATAATCAATAAAATATATATTTTTAAAATATATAATTTCTTTCATTAAATATTAAGGCTTTCATCCACAGCATGTATTATAATCAGATTTGCAGATAGTAGACTCTAAATCAAATATTTTATTCATTCATTTAATAAACATACATTAATTGGATGTGTGTATGTGCAAGTATGTGAATGTGCATTCTTACCCAGATAGAATTTAATCCAACATCATCAAAATGCCACAGAAAATTCCCCAGGACATTTTTTTATACCTTAGTTTCCCCACGAATAACGAGACTTCACTCAAGAAAGGACAATGTATGTTGTAGAAGAATCAAATTTGGAGTCAGGGTTGGCCAAAAGTCTGTATGAATATGTTTTTCCATAAAATAAAAGACATATTTTTCATTTTCACCAGTAACTTTATTGATTTGTGTATTTTGAGTATGTCAGCTATCTCCCACATGGTAGAACGTTGCTTGTTCTCAATGGATGTCTGAATTTTCAACTGGTCTACCTGACCATGGATCATCATCTAGAGAGAAATCTCCAGCGTGAAACCTCACAAACCACCTTTGACATGTTGGATTAGTCACAGCTCCTCCTCTATACACTGCACAAATCTTTTTTTGCATTCCAGTTGCATTTTTACCTTCCTTGAAATAGTAAAGTATAATATGCCAAACAAGTTGCTTATTTTCTTCCATCCTCAATATTAAAATGGCTACACAAAAATTCACCAATTCAAATGTTTTTCTTAATGCTTATTGATATGACAGCTGCCACAAACAATCTAACAAAATTGTTTTGAATGAAGTTAAAGACAACTGAGTGCTACTAGAGCCATCTTATGGGGAAAACCAAATGAATGTTTTGGCCAGCCCAATACATGCAAGCAGACCTGCTTGGCTTGATTTGGGGTTCCAAAATGTAGTAGTTATGTGGTCTTGAGAAGGTCACTTAATCTCTTTCACCTTGGTTTCCCCATCTATAAAGTGGAAACTAAATTATTTATATTGATATTAATATTTGAAGTTCAGGTCCACTTACCTAGGATGCCTTATCATTTCTCTTATTTAACATACATGCATGCATATACACTTTGGCTAATTCATTTATGAATAAATCATGTTTAGACAAATATCTTTTGGAAACTGTGACACTCCTTTCCCCCTTCACCTAAAACTTTTCTGTTATTCTGTGTGGTACCAATACCCAGAACAGTGCTTGATTATAAATAATATCCTTAATAAATATTTGTTGACTTAATTAAAAGACCTCCTATGAATATAGTATCTATGATTTCATTGATTTTATTTTGTCAGATCTCAGAATCATTAGCTACACTCTTCTTCCCAGTATTGTCTTCCTCTTGAACTTGAAAAGCTATTTAAATGTCTACCAGTGAAGCATTCATTTGGGCCCAGAAGGTTCTAGTTCTAATACTATATCTAACAACTGAAAGTCTCAATACACACTTAGCAATAAACATTCCCTAAAAATTAAAAGTTTGTTATTAAGATTAGTTGGATATAGCAACAGAATGTAAGGCATTAACAAACATGCACAATTTACTGAGGAAAAATTAGACTAGCATAAAATTCCAGACACAGTAGCTCAATATCACCCTTGTGCTAGGTAACCAGACCTTGCACTTTTGATTCTCTTCCAGCACTTGCCTCTGCAAGGCCAAGGTTATGTATTCCACTTGAAGACTTAAACTCCCTTTCTTTTATTTTCGTTCAATTACAGTTGTCCCCATTTCCCCCCATTACTCTCCCCTGCCCTACCCACCCCCACCTCCCACATTCCATCCTTCCCTTCTTTGTCTTTGTCCATGGGTCCTACATACATATGCCTTGAGGACCCTTCCCCTTCTTTCTCCCATTATCTCCCTTCCCTCTGGTTACAGTCACTTTGTTTTTTATTTCCATGTCTCTGGTTGTGTTTTGCTCACTTGTTTGTTTTGTTGATTAGCTTCCACTTATAGGTGGGACCATATGCTATTTGTCCTTCACCGCCAGGCTTATTTCACTTAGCATAATGCTCTCCAGTTCCATTCATGCTGTAGCTAAGGGTTGGAGTTCCTTTATTCTTTCTGCTGTGTAGGATTCTCTTGTGTAAATGTAACACAGTTTTTTAGGCCACTCGCTTACTGATGGACACTGAGGTTGCTTCCAGCACTTGGCTGTTGTAAACAACACTTCTATGAACATTGGGGCATATAGATTGTTTTGAATTAGTGTTTCAGGATTTTTACAGTATAATCCCAGCAGTGGAATTGCTGGGTCAAAAGGCAGTTCATTTTCAGTTTTCTGAGGAAATTTCATACTGTTTTTCACAGTGGCTACACCAGTCTGCATTCCCACCAACAGTGCACTAGGGTTCCCTTTTCTCCACAACCTCTCCAGCACTTGTTTGTTGATTTGTTTATGATGGCCATTCTGACCGGTGTGAAGTGGTATCTCATTGTGGTTTTAATTTGCATCTCTGATGGCTAGTGATGCTGAGCATCCTTTCATATGTCTCTGGGCCCTCTGTCTGTCCTCCTTGGAGAAGTGTCTGTTCAGGTCCTTTTCCCATTTTTTAAATTGAATTGTTTGTTTTCCTGGAGTGGAGTCCTGTGAGTTCTTTATATATTTTGGACATCAAACCCTTGTCTGAGGTATCATTGGCAAGTATATTTTCCCATATAGTTGGTTCCCTTTTCATTTTTCTGATATTTTTAGCCATACAGAAGCCTTTTATTTTAATGAAGACCAATTTATTTATTTTTTCCTTTATGTCCCTTGCTTGAGGGAACATATCAGTGAAAATACTGCTGCATGGAATATCTGAGATTTTCCTGTCTGTGTTCCTCTCTAGGACTTTTATGGTGTCATGACTTATATTTAAGGCTTTTATCCATTGTGAGTTTATTTTTGTGTATGGTATAAATTAGTAGACGAGTTTCATTTTTTTGCATGTAGCTGTCCAGATCCCCAAACACCGCTTGTTGAAGAGGCTATTTTTACTCCATTTTATGCCTCTGCTACCTTTGTTGAACATTAATTGACCATAGAGACTGGGGTTTATTTCTGGCCTCTCTATTCTGTTCCATTGATGTATGCATCTGTTTTTATGCAAGTACCAGACTGTTTTGATTATGGTGGCCTTGTGATATAGTTTGATATCAGGTATTGTGATCCCTCCTACACTTTTTCAAACTATGGTTCAGGTACACAAATTTGTATAATTTCCTATTCAAATATTCCAGAATCTTCTGTCCAGAACCAAAGGGGTCTCTTGCTTATTGGCATCCTTCTAAGAACATACTGATCCACAGGTGTATTTTTCCTCTGCCTGGAGGTGCCCAAGAGTCAACTGTTTTCTAATTGAAAGAGGTGGATGGAGCTTGAATATATGGACATGTGTGTACATACCCAAGAGGCCTTTGTGCTGCTGGACAGAACTAAAGCTGGGAACAGAAGAAAAGTGAAATGTGTGCCTAAAGATTCCTTCCTTTATATTCTTTTGATAGAAATAGGAAATGTTAAAGGAGGGGCTGTAAGAAGCCAGTGTAGTTTGGCTAACCAATCAGAAGAAAGAGAATGGACTTGGTTCAAATGCAAAACATTTTTCATCTTTCCATCTTCTTAGGATAACTAACTTGGTTCCCCTGGGCTCCCCCTTGCCTTCCTTCCTACTTTCCAGGGCTCCTAACAGATCTTTCTCAGATCTATCAAAAAATTATGCCTCCACTTTTCTCCACCTCTTTGAGCCAAATTTTATATTCCTTAGAATTCTGAATTTTGTTAAGCAGGAAAAAAGGATTTAAATCAGAAGAACTGTCAATACATTTGAGCGCATAATCATAGTTAATTATAAACTTAAACAAGTGCCTTTACCTCTCTAAGTGATAACATGCTGAGGGCAAAGTAGTTTCAGTATACAGTGTGATGAAAAAATATGTTTATAGCTGTTCATATGGAAAATAATACAATTATCAATAAAGAATAATACAAGAATAATCTCTTTTTTGGTACTTGCAACTGTAAACCTACTTTTGCCTCAAACTATATAATCATGTTTGACATCTATCAAATGGGGATAATACTAATATCTTCTTCATAAGCTTCTTATTAAATATAGCAATAAAATAATAACATCAGAACTAATATTTATTGAACCATACACTATGCAAAACACCTTAAATTCATTATATGACATTTATTCCTGTAAAAATAAAAGTTAATACTGGTAGAATATCATTTTACTAATGAAGAAACTGAAGTAAACAAAGTAAATTTTATCCAAGTCAGTTACGTAAGTAGTAGATCTCAAAATGAACTTTAGTTTTGTTTAATTCTACAGTTTAACATGATGATATATATGAAAATGTGTCAGTTATTATAATTTTTATAAATAGATAATTGCTAAGTGCTAATAACCACTTAGAGTTTAGTTATTTGATCCTTTTAGTGTGTATATTTTAAAAGAGGACTATCCATAAAACAATGTTTTACTTTAGAGCAAGAAATCTTTAATGGTTGAATTTCAGACATTGGGATATGGAAGTAGCGGCCTTTTATTCACAGCATATAAAGCAGTGGTTCTCAACCTGAAGTGATTTTTCTCCCTAGGGGACATTTGGCAATGTCTGCATGCATGCTGGTTGGTATGGCTCCTGGGGTGGTGCTATGGGCACCAAGTCAATAGAGACCAGAGGTACTGCTAGACATGCTGCAATGCACATGACAAGCCCTATAACAAAGAGTTATCCAATATAAGATCTTAGCAGTACTAAAGTTGAGAAACCATGTTGTAGGTGAACCTTGTTCCTAGAAGTAGTATCTGGAAATAATCCATTGAGATTTACCTCCCTATAATGTTGACTCATAGTTCACCCTTCCATAGACATGTATCAATATTTATTTCTGCATTTAGGTTGCAAATTTATGAATGTTTCAACCATTAGCTTAGACTTAGGTAGATGCAGAAACCCAATTTACAGAGTGTTTTTTTCATTTATAAAGATCAGTAACACATTTGTCTTAGCACATACCTGAGAAGCCTCATCAGGACTCTTAGACTTTGTATAAAGTTGGCTTCAGGAACTGAAGAACAGCATGCAGCTCAGAGAATTGAGGGGCTTATGGTCTTGGTCTCATGACACATTACCTCAACCAAAGCTTCAACCATACATGAGTTATGAGACTGTTCAAGATAAAATATTTGGGATAAAATAAAATCCATCTGTTGCTTGGGTTTTCTCCACTAGACAATTTAAAAGTATTTCACTCATAGAACATTTCTAGCATGTATGATTTCAGTGAACTTTATAAAACCACTCTCTAATATCCTAAAAATATTCCTGATACTGTAGGTGCATAATAATTATTGTCAACTTAGAAAAATGGGAAGCATGGCAATTCTTAAGAAGCAAACTTTGCTTTTATCAATCAAAACTACAGCCAACAATTTTAGTCTTAGATTTCTCAGTCAAACCACTAATTGTTCTGTTATGTTCCTGTTTGGCTAAAATCATTGACCCCAGTAACTGGCTACTGACTTAGAAAAAATACATGTTAAAGTGACCAACACTAAAACTGGAAGCAGAAGTCATTTCATTCATAGTCTTGGGATTCTCAAAGGAGATAAACACTAAAGGCAACATTTTGAGGAGAACTGTAGAGGAGATCAGATAGAGGAATGCAAAAGCTCACCTTTATATTTCTTTCTTATTAAAATGCAATGGTGACAGACCACAAATCACCACCTTTTGGATTATATTAACTGCAACCCCTAATACATCACAATGCTGAATAATAAATGAGATCATTAACATTACTAAGCTTTCCAACAAGTTTAAAATATGTTATTACTTAAGTATCCAGGCAGCAGTGTGTTATATTTCAATTTTGAGCAACAAGCCTTTCAGAAGAAGTGGAAGGGAGTGATGACAGTGTTTTCCCAGAATTCCATCAGGTTAGTATGATCATAGTTGAGGCCTGGGTACTTTAATATTAAATTTTAATACATTATTTTAAGAGTGCTTTTCTCTAAAACTTTGATAGAGCAAGCTAAATTTAACTAGCAGCCCAGAGTCATTTGAGAATACAAACAAATATATAAGCAATTGCACCTCAGGGAAGGAATCAACATTCCATAGTTAAGATTCCATTGCATTCAATATTTAACACTCCATATTTCCCTGCTTGGGACAAAACTTTGTAAACAGAATAAGTATTCAACTTAAAAAAAATCATTGCTTCCTATTCAAGGGACTAAATGTGTTAGGAAAATGAGTATGACCAATATATGTTCAAATTCACATTGCAACATAGGGCAAGTCCTATGCTACCTTTTCCTTCCTCAAGGCTAATGCTCAGGCTACAGACAAAAGAGAGAAGATGAATGATGAGTGTGACTAAAGTGGACCAGTGCTAAAGTATAACCAAAGGACTAATTCCCTCTGTAGGCACAGTTTACATGAGAAGAACAGTCCTAGAGTTTCAGGAAGATTCACATAATTTTTTTATTTTTTCTTATGGCATATCTGGCTGAGAGGAAGATATTTACAAATCTGAACTAGTGGAAAGAACATGAGCTTTGGAGTGACATAGGCCTAAGTGTGTATCCTAGTTTTCACATTTTTCTAATTGGTTGGTATTAGGCAAGATCTTGAGTTTCCTAACTTTTAATTAATTAATTTACTATTCATTTATTACTGAAAGTAAGTACATATAGTATTTTTCTGCAAAATATTTACTGATTTTTACCTGGCCAGGTGGCTCAGCTGGTTAAGCATCATCCCATACACTAAAAGGTTTCAGATTCAATCCTCAGTCAGGGCACATACCTAGGTTGCAGGTTTGGTCCCTGGTTAGGGTGCGTATGGGAGGCAACTGATGAATGTTTCTCACATTGGTGTTTCTCTCTCTCTTTCTTTCTCTCCCTGCCACCCCCACTTGTCTCACTTAAAAACTCAATAAGCAAGTCTTTGGGTGAGGATTTTTTTTAAAAATTACAGATTTGAAATGAACAATGTTAAATACACTTCTCAGTCATTCCCAAGTTTTCTAACCTTTAAATGAGAATATAATATCTGTTTCTCTTATAAAATATACAATACAAAAAGCACATGGCAGTTAGTGGACCTTGAAAAGTATACCCTTTAAGAAGCAAGGTTTTATCCGATTTAGCATTTTTCACTATCTTTTACAGATAAAGAAATTAATATTTAAAGTGGCAGTAATTTCTAGTGAGTATTATTTTGAACTTGACAATGACCTAGTGTTAACAAATAACTAACTTGGGGCAAAGAGAATATATACCATTCTTCAGGAATTACATATGTGGACTACCCAGTCTACAGTAGTTCCTTCTTTGAAAAGGGGAGCCACAATATCAGCAGGCTCCACTCTCACACATGAAAGCCAAGGGAAAAAATCCTCATGCAACTTAACATATCAGAGGAAACAGATGATTAAGAACATGGAAACTAAAACCAAAATTTTGGGTTCAAATATCAGCTCTGTCTCTTACTAGCTGTATGATTTAGGTCACAGCTCATATTACTTACCTTGTCTTGGTTTTGTTTCTTCATTTGTAAAGTGGGGTGACAGAATCTACCTCATAGTGTCCTATAGCTGGATCATACCTGCTCAGAAAGAATTGGTTTTTAATTATAATGTACTTTTTAACTGGATATTAAGTATAGGCATTATTAAAATTGAATTATATAAACCTAAAATTAAGTAAATTTTATTAAAGAAAGTGAATCAATACTGAAAACCTGCTGTTACTGGACCACTTCCATATGGGGGGCTGGTCCTGCCCCAGTATGGTCCAGGAAATTTCATGTGTCAGGTACCCTCCAAGTTCTTGACTCAACCAGGAAAAAATTCAAGGATGATTCTAAGTGAGAAAAAAAGTTTTACTCAGGTAGGGAAACAGAAAGAGGACAGAGCACAGGTGCTGCTGTGAAATAAGTGAAAAGAATGCATCTGAGTGGATGCAGGCCAACTTACTGGTGAATTGCACACCTGGTCAGTTAGTTCTTGGGATTTTATGTTTCCAAGGAGGCAGTTGTCTGGAAGCTTTGTGGTGCCAAATTCTGACTCTGCCTTCTTGTTGAGAGGGGGGTCTTTTCCTAATATGGTCCTTTCGAAGGTGGCATGGAGTTCTTCAATCTCTATTTTCCTTCTGCTTGTGGTATCAATTTTATTATAATGATGGTATAATGAGCTTTGGGGTCATTCTCTGGTCAGTTTTTCTTCCATCTTGGATTAGACTGGATCTAACTGGTGTTTGTTATCTACCTCCCTGACTGTGGTGATTTAAAACACCTGTTCTTAGGCATCTTAGAATAGGAAGGATAGGTATTGTGATTGTTAGCTGGATGTTAATTGCTCACCCATTCTGGTCATTTGTTTAGTTATTTGTCTCAGTTTCCTCATTCCACTTGCCAAGGAGTTTTCCTTAGTTTCTGCCTCACGTAATTAGCTTAAGAACACCAGGAATAAACCTGATGTCTAACAAAATCAGATTTCCTAATTCATTGCAATGAGAGACATTAGACACCAGAAGAATCACGGCACATCTCCCAAACAAAGGAGAAGATGGAGTTATAGAATTTTGGAGAAGAGTGGAGTTAGTCCGAATTTAAATGAAAAGGTTTTGATACACTCAAAGCAAAGCAGGGCTGTATATACAAGAAGCAACATCATGTATGGACTGCAAAGTGAACTCAGGGTCCTGTTTCCTTGGAACTGCTATGTTAAGATACATATGGATGTTGTGTCTAGAAACAATCTGAAACTCTGAACCTGAGCTGGAAATCAAGATTGCTTCTCTGAATCAAAGTGATTTAGATTTTACAGACAGGTGTGGGATATTTCATTCTTACCAATATAATTTAAAACAGTGAGGTTTCCAAAATATTTTAGGAAGCAGTGTTCTCTAGTGAGTAAGAATGCAATAACCACTCAAAGGGGGATAATATGACATTTTACAGTTGCAAATGAACGTGGGGAAAGTATTGTTTCTTGTTTACATTGCAGCTGGCTTTTATTCCAACTTGATGATTGGCAGGGAAAATTTTTACAGTTCAGGTTAATTTCTATTTCCCACACTTTCTAATCATGTAATATATAGGGTCTGGCACAAATAACATTCCTTTTTTATTACATAAAAATCTTTCATTACAAAATCATAAGCACGTAGTTCTGTAACATAACAATATCATACTCAAGCACACCAAATGACATTTTAGGTGAAATATTCAAATTGCTGTTCACCTTGTGCAAGACATTCACGTACCCTACCAACCACACTCAATGGTGTTCCTTCTGCTGGACCCTGTATTTTTACTATTATCTATGTTCTTGAGGTTATTTACATCTATTTTTATCTACATGATGGAAACACTACATAACGATTTGCTACTGCACACCTTTTCCCAACTGCATTTAGCAAAATCATGCTGCTAGCTTGAAAATGACCATAGTAGAGTATTTATTGCTACATAAATCAGAGCACTACACATTAGATTTTCTTTTTTTCTCCTCAGAGCTGGTTGTTAAAGATTTACCAGCACATCACTGTTCATAAGTTTATTGTGAGGACTGAATAATTTAATGCATGCAAAGTGCTTACAGCGGTACTTGAATCCATAAGAATCATTAAAAAATGTTAGTTGTTATTATTAGCATGAGGAGGTGGAGGAGAAGGAAGAATAGTAGTAGTATTAGTAACTATGAAACACACTTATAAGAATTTAACATTTTATGAAAAGGGAACCAACTGTAAGGGAAAATATACTTGCCAATGATACCTTGAAGAAGGGATTTATTTTGAAAATATATAAAGAACTTACATGACTCCACTCCAGGAAGACAAGCAACCCTGTTAAAAAATGGACAAAGTACCTGAATAGACACTTTTCCAAGGAGGACAAAAGGAGGGCCCGGAGATATCTAAAAAGATGCTCAGCATCACTAGCCATCAGAGAGATGCAAAATAAATCCACAATGAGATACCACTTCACACCGGTCAGAATGGCCATCCTAACCAAATCAACAAACAAGTGCTGGCAAGGATGTGGAAAAAAGGGAACCCTTGTGAACTGTTGGTGGGAATGTAGACTGGTGTAGCAGCTGTGGAAAACAGTATGGAATTTCCTCAGAAAACTAAAAATGAACTGACTTTTGCCTTGGCAATTCCACTGCTGGCATTATATTGTAAGAACCCTGAAATACCAGTCCAAAAGAACATATGCACCCGAATGTTCATAGTAGCACAATATACAATAGCCAAGTGCTGAAAGCAACCTAAGTGCCCATCAGAAAATGAGTGGATCAAAAAACTGGTACATTTACACAATGGAATTCTATGCAGCAGAGAGAATGAAGGAGCTCCCACCCTCTGCAACAGCATGGATGGAACTGGAGAGCATTATGCTAAGTGAAGTAAGGCCAGGTGGTGAGGGACAAACACCATATGATCTCACCTATAAGTGGAACCTAATCAACAAAACAACCAAGCAAGCAAAACAGAACCAGAAACATTGAAATAAAGAACAAACTGACAGTAACCAGAGGGGAACGGGTGGAAGATAATGGTGTAAAATAGGGGAAGGGTCATCAAGGAACATGTATGAAGGACCCATGGACAAAGGCAAAGGGAATAGGATTGAGTGTGGGAGGCAGGGATGGCTGGGGTGGTGGGGAGTGGTGGGAGGAAAATGCAGACAAGTGTACTTGAACAACAATAAAAAAAACGAATTTAACATTTTATAGTATGTCTACTAGGAAATGGTAAGATAGCACCCCAAATCTTTTGTCCCTTATGTACATGGCCTGCATAATCCCAGGGACTATGGTAACTATTGATCTAAGTTGCATTATATGGCTCACAGCTAATTTTATTTTTTATTACATTGATTGGAGTGACATTGATTAATATAATTACATAGGGCTTAAGTGTACAATTCTATAGTACATCATCTGAATATTTCATTGTGTTTAGCACTGAAAGTCAGATCTCCTGTCACCATATATTTTACCCTCTTTACCCTTTACTACCCCAACATACTTCCCTCTGGTAACCACTATACTGTTGTCCATGTCTATGAGTTTTTGTTTGTTCATCTTCTTTGGTCATTTGTTGTTTTAAGTTTTATATCCCACATACGAATGAAATCATGTGGTTCTTGACTTTTTCTGGTTGACTTATTTCACTCAGCATGATATTCTCAAGGTCCATCTATGGTGTTGCAAATGGAAGTATTTCATCTTTTTCTCATGGCTGAGCAGGATTCCATTGTATATATGCACCACACGTTCTTTATCCAATCCTCTATTGAAGGGCACTTCAGTTGTTTCCATGCCTTGGCCACTGTGAATAAGCCATAGTGAATATGAGGGTACATATATATTTACAAAGAAATATTTTCAATTTTGGGGGTAAATACCCAGACAAGGGGTTCCTAGGTAATATAGTAACTCCATTCTTAATTTTTTCAGGACCCACCAGGCTGTCTTTCATAGTGGCTGCACCAGTTTACATTCCCACCAGCAGTGAGTCAGGGTTCCCTTTTCTCCACAGTCTCTCCAACACATGTTACTGCCTGTCTTGTTAATACCAATTCTAACAGGTGTGAGGTGGTACCTCATTATAGTTTTCATTTGCATTTCCTTAATAGCTAGTGAAGTTGAGCATCTTTTCATATATCTGTTAGCTATTTCTATTTCTTCTTAGGATAAGTGTCTGTTCAGATCCTCTGCCCATTTTTTAATTGGGTAGTTTTTTATTGTTGCTATTGTTGTTGTTGAATTGTGTGAGTTCTTAAAATATTTTGGATATTAACTCCTTGTCAGCGGTTTTGTTGGAAATATCTTCTCCCATTCAAGTGGTTGCCTTTTTATTATTATTTTTAGATTTTATTTATTTATTTTTAGAGAGAGAGGAATGGGAGGAGAAAGAAAGGGAGGGAAACATCAGTGTGTGCTTGCCTCTCATGCACCCCTCACTGGGGACCCAGCCCGCAACCCAGGCACGTGCCTGGACTGGGAATTGAACTGGCGACTCCGCAGCCTGTATGACCACACTCAATCCACTCAGCCACACCAGCCAGGGCTTTTATTTTTTTGCTGATGGTTTCTTTTGCTGTGCAGAAGCTTTTTAGTTGATATGATCCCATTCATTTATTTTTTGGCACAGGTAATTTTAAGATAGGGAGATTAGGTGGGTCAGACCTTTTCACATGTGATCTTTAATTCTGAGTCTAGATGTCAGAGAGCAAATAAGTGAGAAGTTTGAAGCATGACAAGGATTTTATGCATTGTTGCTGGCTTGAAAATTGAGGAGACTATGTGTCACAGAATGTGGGTGGTTTCTAGGAATTAAGAGCAGTCCCTGGCTGAGAGCCAGCAAGGAAATAGGAATCTCAGTTCTACAACTGCAAGGAAATAAATTTTGTCAATAACTAGAATGAGCTTGGCAAATGATTTTCCCTTGAATCTCTCATACAGGAATTTAGTGTGCCCCACATCTGGATTTCAGCCTGTGCACAGAACTCAGTCAAGTCCACCCAGTATTCTGATCTCCATAATCCTGAAGTGATAAGTGAATGTTGTTCAAAGATACTAAATTTGTGGTGATTTGTTACACAGGAATTTTTTTATAAAAGCACCTAGAGCCCTGGTTGCTGTGGCTCAATTGGCTGGAGCATTGTCCCATAATGGAAAGGTTGTGGGTTCGATTCCCAGTCAGGGCACACACCTAGGTTGTGGGGATGATCCTCGATCTAGGTGTGTATAGGGGGCTACCAATTGATGTTTCTCTCTCTCCCTTCCTCTCTTTTCCCCTCTGTCTCTAAAATCAATGAAAAAGGAAATGTCCTTGGGTGAGGACACACACACAAAAAAAGAAGACAAAAACATAAATATTAATTAAAAAAAAAACAACTAAATACAATTCCTCAAGATTATTTCTTTTTTGTTATGTGATCAGTTTTGCCAAAATGAAATATAATAAAATCCTTATAGTAAAATGGCCATGCACTGTTCTATAAGAGCATCAGGAAGAAAGGGGCTGGAAAAGCAAAATACATCATTAAAAACACAGGCAACATTCTTGCATCCCTTCTCTCACTATCAATACCTTTAAGTTTAGAGCACAATAAAGAATAAAAGAAAGTAACCTTATATATTTTCTCCACATAGACTAATAAATTCCCTTCTCTTAGAACCCGGCTCCCTGAACTGGAGTTAACTCTGCTGTAGGGTAAAAGTCATCTTCTCCAAACTGGAACTACAATCTCTATGTCCTCAAACTCTACTGACTCAGACCTGTATCTCACTTCAAGGATCAACTTCAAAAAAGTAAAAAAAAGAAAACTCCCAATGGGTAGAGTGGTATGTATTAGCCCATTAAGCCCTGTGTAGCATCCCAGAGCTTCATACAAGAGAACAGGGTAGGATAGGGAACAGTGCCCTTTAATCTAAGTTTGAGTTTTGTGGATGAGCCATAAACTGTGTGGGATTTCACAATGGACATACAGTAAATCATCTCAACCTCAGTTATTGTGAGGATTAAATATAATAATTTATATATATTTTTAATTTTACTTATTTATTTTTAGAGAGGAAGGGAGGGAGAAAGAGAGGGAGAGATACATCAATCTGTGGTTGCCTCTTGTGTGGCCCCTACTGGGGTCCTGGCCTGCAACCCAGGCATGTGCCCTGCCTGGGAATTGAACCAGTGACAATTTGGTTCACAGGCCAGTGCTCAATCCACCGAGTCACACCAGCCAGGGCTAAATATAATAATTTATATATTAATAGATTGCGTGGCACATTGTAGGTGCTGATTTTTCTATTCATTCATATTTTATTAACTACTACTACTACTGCTGGTACTACTATTAATTATATATCACCCAAGGACACACCATGAGTTAGAACAAAAGCTGGGTCTAAAGTTCAGGTCTCCTTTTTCTAAGGTTGCATATTGTAAAATAGTATAACAACATCATTAATAACTACCAATTATTGAATACTTTATATGTGACACTGCTGTGCTAATACTTTGAATTTTTACCCTATGAAGAAGGAGTTTCTCTCTTTGGGGCTTAAAAAAAAGAAGGCTCAGAGTTTGAGGAGGTGTCTGTTGGTATGAAAATTTTCACTATTCTATACCACCGCACTGATTCACTAATGCCTCTATATAAATGAATTTTGTTCTGCTTTCTCCTGGTGGAGTCAAAGAGGGTCGTTATAAATAAGAACTAGAACAAGGAAGGCTGGAAGTGAAAGGTAAATCTCTTTTATCTGTTTTACCAAGCCTGATTATAGTTGTGATATATAAACTTTGTGCAGAATATTGAAAAGTAATCAATGATTATGTATCTATGACACCTTACAAATATTTATATCATTGCCATTTTAAGTACCTATAATTTTACAGTATATTAGTGTTATTATCAGTATTATTGGATATTTACAATGATTGATCCCTACTTATGCCATTCACTCTGCTAGGTATTTTATATTTTTCATGTTAAAATAACCTTATGTGAAAAGTATTACTATTTCCATTTTAAGGAAGGAAATTAAAAATGATTGATAATTTATCCCAGGTCACAAAGCCTCCAAGTGGCTTGAGGTCAGGTATGACTGGCTCAAAAGTTTAAATGCTTAAGCACTAAACTGCACTAATTCTTCTTAGACTATAAACTCAGTGTCCTCTGTAGCAACAATGGTCCAGGACCAAATAAGCACTAACTTTTCAAGTACATGGATGTTCATATAATCAGCAACATGCCATACCTGTACATCAGGTTCTCATTGGAGAGTACAACCTAGACCTAGTATTGCTCAACACTTTCAAAATCTAAATGGAAAGAGCTTATATTTATGCAGAAGTCTGAATGGGTACTTACTCCCACTTGGATGCTTTACAATCTATTGCTGACTATAACCGGAGAAATGTGATTATAGACTACGGATTACTTTATTTCGACATTGTATAGTTCTATAATCATTTGGGGGAAGGTGATTAAACTTTAACACGATGAAATCAGTCCACAATTTGCAAATTTATTAAAAACAGGCATTAAGAAACATGTTGCTGTATTTACTCTGGAGGTGTTGCTGATATTGCTCACACATCTTCTTAAAGAGTGTTTATGAGAGGATAGTTCTCTGATCTTAGTAACAATAAATCTTAACAACTAGCTGAAATTTGTTCTTTATTTTTTAAACCATTTTATTTATTTTTAGAGAGAGGGGAAGGGAAGGAGAAAGAGAGGGAGGGAAACATCCATGTGTGGTTGCCTCTTGTGAGCCCCCTACTGGGGACCTGGCCCCCAACCCAGGCATGTGCCCTGACTGGGAATCGAACCTGCAACCCTTTGGTGTGCAGGCTGGCACTTAACCCACTGAGCCACACCAGCCAGGGCTAAATCTATTGTTTAGAAAACTTGAATCATAAAGTGATAATGTTTCCCTCTTTGCATTGATAGCTTAAAAGTTCAGAATCAAATATGTAGTTCATGTTTAGCAAATGTGAATAAATTTTCAAGCAGCATTTTGTATGTTAACTGCATTCAGACATTGTTCATTAGGTCACTGCTATTTTCTAATTTTCAAAGCCATACATTTTCTAAGTTTTACAGATGTCACACATGTGTGTAGTGGTTATAATCATGGACTGTACAGTTAGATTGTCTGTGCTCGAATCTATTCCCTGTCCCTTTTTATGTGATCTTGGGCAAGGTATTTACCTATTCTGTACCTAAATTTCTGTATTTGTTGAGTACACATCATAATAGTACCTACCTTCTAGGATTGTTATAAATATGATATTGAGGTAATATATGTAAAATGCTTAGAACAGAGCCTGACACTCAGTAGCACTGCATTGGATAACTCCAGAGGATATTATTTACCTAGAATGCATCTCCTAGAATCCATCTCCTGGATTTGGACAATGTAGTGGCTCTGCTGAACCATAGTAAATGTCATGTACATTTTAGCCATCATTACTGTCACATATTCATAAAGTACAGTTATAGTGGACAAAAATAAATGGTATTTAACCTATTTCCCTATCTCTGTGTTTCCACGAAGTAAGGTGGATGAGTAAAAACCCCAGCTGTCAGGCAACTTTCTAACGCTTGCTTGTAAGGTTGTGTCTCTACCAGAGCCAGCTGAAATCTTATTTTGTTACTTTATTGTCTACAAACACAGTGAGAAGGGAGCATCATCTGACATCCAAATATTATATGGCAATATGATGTTAGGAAGGCTATTTAATCAGACTTGTTATTCTAACTTTAAACAGCAAGTACGGCATTAAATAATTTTTAATTTGGCCTGTACCCACAAACTTTCTTACAGGTTTGCTGTGATTTTCTCTTACTAGGGTTACTGGGTTAAACTTGACAGTTTTGGGCTCCTTGGCTTAAGGTTTTATTTGGAGTGAAGAAGATGTTTAAAAATTTAATGTCAAATAAGTATATACTTCCAATATACATACTCCACCACCATCGCCATCACCAATACTACCTTCTGTAATTTGCTTAATCTACCAAATTGCCTGTCAATAACAATCTTGAAAGAGAAATGTGAGAATGCAAAGAAAGACTTTCAGGGGTTAGAAAAACATATGAATGTCAAAATATTAAAATTAAAGGATAACATATAAGTTTTATTAATATAGTAGTCTCAGTTCAGATGAAAACAGACCAAAGAGAAGAGGATTTTCCTCTTGGAAGGCATAGAATAGATCTATTTGGTTACTGGTTTCAAAATAAGGCAAACAGTTTGGAAGGCAAGCACTGGTCAGAATGACCACTATCAGTAAATCAACAAACAACAAGTACTGGTGAGGATGTGGAGAAAGAGGACCCTCATGCACTATTGGTAGGAATGCAGACTGGGGTAGCCATTAATAAAAGGATTGCATTAGGTAATATTTAAAATGTTTAGTAAATGCCCTGGTACATAATGAGTGCATAGTAGTATATTATCACTCATATTTTTTAAAATTCAGGTTTTGGTTGTTACTGATCAATCTCTTATCATTATTTTCTTTCTTTTTTTATGGCTGTTCAAGTACAGGTGTCTGCATTTCTCCCCAGAACTCCCCCCACCCCAGCCATACCCACCTCCCTCCCCTGATCCCACCTCTCTTGGTTTTATCCATGTGTCCTTTATACATGTTCCTGAAAACCCTCCTCGTTTTTCCCCCCATTATCCTCTCCCCCCTCCCCTCTGGTTACTGTCAGCTTGTTCTTAGTTTCAATGTCTCTGGTTTTATTTTGCTCGCTTGTTTGTTTTGTTGATTAGCATTATTTTCATAGAAAAAATGATATACAGATCAAATTGTACAACTTCAGAATAGATTCTTAGCTATAGATTCTCATAAAAATCATTTTCACAGTTCCATGATTATAATTAAATTAGGTAAAAAAATTCCAATTATCAACAGTTTTAACTAAGAGTACATCCTAGCATACATTCTTTTTATTATTATTATTTTTTAAAGATTTTATTTATTTATTTTTAGAGAGGGAAGGGAGAGAGAAGGAGAGAGAGAGAGAGAGAGAGAGAGAGAGAGATCAATGTGTGGTTGCTGGGGGCCATGGCCTGCAACCCAGGCATGTGTCCTGACTGGGAATCGAACCTGCGATGCCTGGTTTGCAGCCCGGGCTCAATCCACTGAGCTACACCAGCCAGGACACATTCTTTTTATTATTTACCTTAATAGCTTTATACAGAAAAGTTGTATTGTCTGTATTACAAACAGTTTTATGGATAATTAAAACTGTAGATCAATTACCACCACAAAGACCAACTTAATCTTAAATGACTTTTTTGTCCTTGATAGGTGTTTACCAACGTTTTTATAATCAATCTTTAATAACTCCATTCAACATGTAAAAACATTTAACTACATGGAGGTACATTTTAAAATTATCTAATTGAGGGTGGTAATGGGAGGGAAGTGGAGAGGGTTGGGTGAGTAGGCTGGAATGGGAGTAAAAGGGAGAAAACTGTACTTGAACAATGATTAAAATAAAATTTTAAAAAATTATCTAATTGCAGTTTCCTTGCAGAAATCCCCTCATTTTTTTATGAAACACTCTTACTGGAATCTAATTAAAAATATTTTTTTCAGTGTGCTATCTAATGTTCCATATATGTACCTTTTAATTGGTCATATTGTATAATTTTAAATGATGTAATTTAATATGTTTTCTTTTAGCTGTGGATTCTTGGAGAGTGACCTCTGTCAAATTCAGTTTTGAAATGAATAAATTAGGTCACATTATGTCAGAGAAACAGCGAAGGCTTGCTAAATATATATATATTATTAGTATAGTTATAATAGAAATAGGCTAGGCATCTATTATATCTAACATTTTAAAATTAAGATATCCCTTAGTATTCACTGTTATTAACTCATTTATCATTTCATACTACATGTTCTGCTTTTTAGTTTTCAGGATGTTTTCTTTTTTCAGTAATTCACTTATGTAAATGAGATTATAGCCCCAGAAACATTCGAAAGTAGAAACTTATGGTATAACTCTGGAATTATGCTGACTGCACCCAACATTTTTAAATTTAGTAAATGCAGTTCTAACTCTCTGAGGGGACAGAGCTAGTAATACAGTCAATTCTAGCAGAAACAATGAACTTTTAATGACTAGCCATATACATGCTGGACCAATGAGATATGATCACTGATGAATTGGGAAGAGTTCTAACCAATGCAGAATTTTTAGTATATAAGACAATCCCATGAACATGACAAGAGAAAACATACAAGTGGAGATTTTAGGCACTAGAAGAGGATCTATGTTTCTTCTTACTTTTTACTCTGAATAAAAATAAACTCTCAACTACTACCTCCATATTTATATTTCAAATGAACTTCTTTAGAAGTGTAAGTACCATCCCCCATTCTACCAAACTGTTTTTAAGTATTTTTATTAATTATGCTATTGCAGTTTTCCTAATTCCCCCCCTTTATCTCCCATCCACACTGCTCCCTCCAACTCTCCAGTGCCCCCCCTCAGTTCATGTCCATGGGTTGTACATATAAGTACATTTGAATCCTCTGTTTCCCATACCACTTTTTACCTCTCCCCATCTATTTTTGTGCCTACTAATTATGCTTCTTCTTCCCTGTACCTTTGCCCCCATATTCCTCCCCTCCCCCTCCCCACTGAACTCCCTCTGTGTGATGTCCATTTCTCTGATTCTGTTCCTGTTTTAGTTGCTTGCTTAGTTTTTGTTTTTGTTGTTTTTCTTGTCTTTTAGGTTCATTTGTTGATAGTTGTGAGTTTGTTGTCATTTTACTGTTCATATTTTTTATCTTCTTTTTCTTAGGTAAGTCTGTTTAACATTTCATATAATAAGGGCTTGGTGATGATGAAATCCTGTAACTTGACCTTATCTGGGAAGCACTTGATCTGCCCTTCCATTCTGAATGAAAGCTTTGCTGGATAGAGTCATCTTGGATGTAGGTCCTTGTCTTTCATGACTTGGAATACTTCTTTCCAGCCCTTTCTTGCCTGTAAGGCGTCTTTTGAGAAATCAGCTGACAGTCTGATGGGAACTCCTTTGTAGGTGACTGTCTCCTTATCTCTTGCTGCTTCTAGGATTCTCTCCTTCATTTTTACCTTGGCTAATGTAATTATGATGTACCTTGGTGTGTTCCTCTTTGGGTCCTACTTCTTTGGGATTCTCTGAGCTTCCTGGACTTCCTGGAAGTCTATTTCCTTCACCCAACTGGGGAAGTTTTCCTTCATTATTGTTCAAATAAGTTTTCAATTTCTTGCTGTTTTTCTTCTACTTCTGGCACCCCTATATTTTGGGCATTGGAATGCTTTAGGTTGTCCCAGAGGTTTGTAAGACTCTGTTCACTTTTTGAATTCTTGTTTCTTCATTTTGTTCCAGTCTGATGTTTATTTTTCCCTTTTGTTCCAAACTGTGGCTTTGACTCCTGGTTTCCTTCCTGTCACTGTTGGTTCCCTGAATATTTTGCTTTATTTCACTTTGGGTAGCCTTCATTTGTTTTTTCATTATTTGACCAAGATCGATCAGTTCTGTGAGCATTTTGATTACCAGGGCTTTAAATTCTCTATCAGATAGGTTGGTCATCACCTCATCACTTAGTTCTCTTTCTAAAGTTTTGCTCTGTTCTTTCATTTGGGTCATATTTCTTTGTCTTGGAGTACCAGTCTGGTTGTTCTGGTTGATTTTTTCTTTAATTTCTTGGTTGTCAGAGTTTCATGCAATTTGATTTTCCAGCATGTTTGGTTGTTTATTGATTTTAGATTGGTTGCTATCCTCCTTTTGGTTGTACGAGGAAACAAAGGGTTTCTACCTACACCTCCATCTTGGCTAGAACTCATATTCTCCAAACTGTGTTAACTAAAGACTTTCAAATTATGACTGGAGCATCTTACACAACATGGCTTTTGTGCTCCCTGAACATGCAGGTACATGCACATGTGGGGATTGTAACAGTAAACCCTAAAGATGCCCACAGGGTGGCCTTCACAATTGTAAGTGCACATTCCCTTTCATTCTGAGGTTACTCTTGGGGAATTTAGACTCAGACACACTGTATGTACACAAAGATGTATGTCTCAGGATGTGTACAGCACCATTATTAGAAATAGCAAAAGACTGGGGACAAGCAAAAGTCCATTACTAGGGAGATGGTGAAATAATTTTGGTACATCCATGCTAAAGAACGTGGTAAAGAAATGGAAAAGTCCATGTGTGGCATGGGGGATTTCTAAGATGCACTGTTAGGTAGAAAAATTGCAGGACAGTGAGTATAATATTATGTAAATTTTTTCATGTTTTTTAAAACAAAACTTTTTGTGTGCATATTTAGGTTATTAACATATAATAAATGTCTAGAAAATTATGAATGGAAGCTAATCATTTCAATTATTTCACTTAAAAAAGTTTTGTTTTTCCCTTTCTCCAAGATATTTTAATGCCATTTGGTTAATAAAAATAACAAGTCTAAACTTATGAATGAGAATCTTCATGAAAAGAACATTTTGAATACTTCTCATTTGAAGGTTAGGGTAAGCATGCCCCCATTTTTTGTGAACACAAGCCAATGCTTTTAAAATTACACATTGGGAATAATCTCTAAGACACAGTTTCACAACATTTTGCATTCATTTAAAAGAGAAGTGTATTTTATTTGTCTCCTAGCCAACATTTTGAAGTCTCCCTCCTAGGCTTCTGTTCTTTTTTTAGGAGCCCCTTAGGACTGCTTTGATGCTCCTCAAATGAAAGATTCTACACTCTATAACACATGAGATTGTCAGAATTGGACTCTTTCCCAGAATGAAGGAGATTGCTGGAGGGAGAAGAATTTAACTAGAACTATATCCAATCCATCCTGAGCTGGTATTCCTATCATCAATATTTTTTAAAAAGTGCTGGCAAGGACAGTAAGCACAGTACTAAGCCTGAATCACTGAAGCAAGCAGCATAACTTTCAACAATAAACATATCTTTTCTTTGTAGCAACGTTTCCTTCCTAGTGACACACTTGGCTCCAATGATTTGTGGGTGAATGCTCAGTGCTCCATGTTATAATTAGGAAACAAAATGATCCAGAGCTACAACTAAAAGACTAACTTTATTTAGTTTACCCACCAGCCCTATTAATAATAATAATAATAAAATATTTATACCCTCATGCAGTTTTGTTCTTAATTTCAGAGAAAACTCAGATTAATGACCAACAATAGTAAAGAAAATTTATAGTCTATTTTACATTGAATGTGATGTCTTTAATTCTAAATGAGGATATGTATAACCATAAATACTTTTAAAGCTACTATAGGTCTTTCTTAAACCTAATGGAAAGTGTTAAATGATACTAAAGTAAGGGAGGTAGTAGGAAGAGCCTAAATAGCAAAGGACTAGGCAGTGGCAAGCCTAATTTAGTCCCAAATTTATTAATTCTTGGCTTTTTAACTTTGGGAAAGCAGTTTACTGTATCTGAGTTTGAGTTTACCAGTCTGTAAAATGAAGATGCTAATATGTTCAGTGCCCCTAATATGGTTATGCTATGAGGATTAATACATGTGGAAGCAGTTTTCACAATGAGATCTCAGAGAGTAGGTTGTATGATACCAAAGGATCAGGCTCCAGTGCAAAAATGTCAGTCAACCCATTTTTCTCAGTATGACACCAGTAAAAACAGATTTTGTTAATGATTTAACAAAGTTGATTAGTTGCTTTTGGTGACTTGTAGTACAACTCGAGCACGTTATATGAAGTGCCACTATTTACAATAAATGAATTTGCAATTAAGTTTCTGATCTCTAGTAGCAAGTGTCAGACTGCCCTCTGCAGTTTTTAGAGGAAGATCACATTTGTTTAGGATGAATCAGATGAAAATTCTAAACAATTTATTTGAAAAATAAAATATAAATCAGGATAATTGGAAATTGGCTTTAATTCACATTTTCAGCTTTATTTCTCACCAAAGTTTTCCCCACACACTTGAAGCTGTTTGGTACTCTGAATGATCCCAGCACTTCCTGTTCTCTGTTCATTGTACTCCTGCCTGTATTTCTTTTCTCACTGACTGATCAGAACACTGCACACCATCTCTGCCTCCATCATCACATGGCACTCTCCCTGCCTGTGTGCACGTGTCAAAATTTTGCTCTTGTCATATAGACACCACTCATTGTATTAGGGCCCAATTTATCCAGTATGTCCTCATCTTAACTTGGTTACATATGCAAAGACCCTATTTCTAAATTAGGTCAAGATCACAGGTACCAGATGATAAATATATCTTTACGTGGAACATGACTCATTTCACAAGACCGGGTATTGGATTTTCTTCACTACTTAAATACATAGCTTCTAGAATTAAATCCTCTTGTATATCATCATTTTCTTTATATTTCCCAACTTTATTGAGACATAATTAACACATAACATTATGAAAGTTTAAGGTGTAAAATGTAGCAGTTTGTTATATGTGTATATTAAAAAATGATTACCACAGTATGGTTAATCGCCACAGCACCTTAATCGCACAACATAATTACCATTCTTCTTTTCAAGTATTTTTATTGATTATGCTATTACAGTTGTCCCAATTTTACCCTTTATCCCCCTCCACCCTGCACCCCCAACCCTCCAACATTCCCCCCTCAGTTCATGTTCATGGGTTGTACATATAAGGTCTTTGAGTTCTCTGTTTCTTATACCATTTTTTATCTCTCCCTATCTATTTTATACTATTGTATTTTTGTGATAATATTTAATGTCTATTCTCTTTGCAATTTTGGGGTATACAATACAGTATTGTTAACTCTATTTGCTGTGTGATATCTTAGATCCCAGGAACTTCTTCATCTTATAATTGGAAGTTTGTAGCCTTTGACATCTCTACATTTCCTCCACCCTCAGGCCCTTAAAAACCTTCATTCTACTACCTGTTTCTATGAGTACAACTTTTTTACATTTCACATATAAGTGAGATTGTACATTTTTTTCTTTCTTTTTGTTACTTATTTCACATTAGCATAATGCTTTCAAGGTACCTTTATGTTATCACAAATGGCATGATTTCTTTCCCTCTCATAGCTGAATTTTTCCATTATATATCCCTCCCCTCTGACAGGTGTCTGTCTGTTCCATGTGTCCCTGTATCTGTTTCTATTTTGATCCTCAGTTTATTTTATTCCTTAGATCCCACATATGAATGAGGTCATATGGTATGTGTCTTTCTCTGAGTGGCTCATTTCACTTAGCATAATATTCTCCAAGTCTATCCATGCTGTCACAAAAAGATGAGGTTTCTTCTTTTTATGGCCATGTAATATTCCACTGTGTAAATATACCACAGTTTTTTACCCACTCATCTACTGATGGGCACTCGGGCTGCTTCCAAATTTTGGCTATTGTAAATAATGCTGCTATGAACACAAGG
This sequence comes from Phyllostomus discolor, assembly GCF_004126475.2. Classification (NCBI taxonomy): domain Eukaryota; kingdom Metazoa; phylum Chordata; class Mammalia; order Chiroptera; family Phyllostomidae; genus Phyllostomus; species Phyllostomus discolor. The sequence continues at coordinate 102,714,970 of NC_050198.1, forward strand.
GTGTGTTTTTTCTCTTCAATTGGTGTTTTGGGATTCTTGGGATATATTCCCAAAAGTGAGATTGCTGGGTCTAAAGGCAGATCCATTTTTAGTTTTCTGAGGAAATTCCATACTGTTTTCCATAGTGGTTGTACCAGTCTACATTCCCACCCACAGTGCACTAGGGTTCCCTTTTCTCCACAACCTCTCTAACACTTGTTGTTTGTTGATTTATTGATGATAGTCCTTCTGGCAGGTGTGAGGCAAATATCAATTGTCTATCAACAAATGGTTTGCAAATATTTTTTCCTATTTAGTAGCACTTCTTTATATTTTGATGATTGTTTCTTTTCTAGATGAAAGGTTTTCAGTTTAATGTAGTCCCTCTTACTAATTTCTTTTGTTAGTTGCACATTTGGTGCATTTTTTCATATACCTGTTGGCCATTTGTATGTCGTCTTTGAAAACATTCATTCAGGTTCTTTGCCCATTTTTAATTAAGTTGCTATTTTACTACAAGATTTTACAAGGTCCTTAATTATTTTGGATATCATTGTCTTATTACAGAGTTGTCAAACTCATTTTTGCTGGGGTCCACATCAACCTCGCGGTTGCCTTCCAAAAGCCAAATGTAGTTTTAGGAGTGTATAAATGTAACTACACCTTAACTAGGGGCAAGGAGCTCAGCACTGCTGTGGGGTGGAAACAAGGTGCCTGGCCGCATAAAACAAGGTGGAGGGTCGGATTCGGGCCTTGTGTTTGCCACCTGTGTCTTATCAGACAATTTGTTTACAAATATTTTTCCTATTTCACGTGTTGCCTTTTCATTTCATTGAGGGTTCCTTTATTGCACAGAAATTAAGTGATTTAGTTTCACATATTATTTCTACTTTATTTGCTTGTTTGTGCTTTTGGTGTCATATCAAAAAAAAAAAAAACCCTCAATGTCAAGAGAATATCAAGAAGCTTTTTCTTATATTTTTCCTATTTTTTCTAAAAATGTGCCTTTCATAGAGTTTGCTTTTACTGTATGGGTGCACAACTGATTTTTGTCTGTTGATTTTGTATCCTTCAACTTTACTAAATTTTATTTCTAACAGTTGATTAATTGTAACAGTTTTGATGGTCAGAATAATGTTTCTAAAACGTTTTCATTGCTAATGCTATTCACATATTTGAAACTATTCAATATACCTATTGCCCACAGAATCATATCCAAACTACTTTACATAAAATTTGAATTACTCCATTTTTTTTGTTCTAAACATATTATCACCCCAGCATTATTGCATTTTGCATTCCCACATTACATTTTAGTCAAATCAAATGTTTTATCTTATGGCTCCTGTTTAACAACTTTACTGGATTTACATTTGTTTTTAATATTCCCTTCTAAAATCTTTTCCTCTCAGCTTCTTAAAATTCCACTTATTCTTCTGGATTTAATTTAAACAATCTTTCACAATTGCTACCAATGCATTTTCAGACCACTCTTAAATTATTAAATTCTGCTTTCTGTTACACTTAATCATACATATTTTGTGTAAGCTCTGTCGCCTCTAGTTGAAGGGTGAAATCATTTTATGTTTATTTGTACATTCCTCTATAGTGCCTAGTACATAAGACACCCTCAGCAAATGTCCATTTAATTGAATTTAAACTGAAAAAAAATTTGTATCTTGCCAAAGTTTGCTTTTAATACAAATTATAAAGAAATTCAGGACTAAAACTTTTAAAAGTTACATTAATAATGATGTTAATAACATTTGTGGTTGCATATTAGAAGGACTAGAGTATATTTCACAGTTCAATGATGTATATAATTCCAAAGCCATTACAAATCTATGCTGCAATAAGAAACAACATATAGAAAAACGTAGAGCTTTAAAGTTCTACATGTGACATTATGAACAAAAAGAGGGACTACCTTGATAAGCCTGAGAGGCTCAATAATGGAACGTAATCACACAGGATGTTTTTTTTTAATCACAAAACAACTTATAACTGAGCTCTCTATAATGGAAAGTCACATACTAAGGCCTATGTGATAGATTCATCTTTACATCAAATAAACCTTATTCATTGTTTTTGTGCATCTAAGATTACATACTTAAAAAGTCAGAATGATTTCTTCTCCAGGCCTCCAGAATTTAACACCCCTGATACTGCAACAAAACAACCCCAATATTCCTTATTACAATATTTTACCCTCATAGCTCTGTAAATTATGTATGTTAAATAGTAACTACCATGCTCCCATGAATGTAATGAAAAAGCTATCCTTTGTTTTACTGTTTATCTAATCCTAGAGATTTCCCTACTTTACTTTCTGCTACCTTCTTAATTTACCACCAATAGATTTCATGTAACTTCCTCATGTTTTATCGTATTATTATAATGTACAAAAACATGGCAAAACTGCTATTCATCAGGGCATCTTCTCAATCCTTTGAGTTTTTGCTTCTGGTACTGGACTTCAACACTTTGACTCAAATAATCCCTTTAAACAGTTAGGTTTGGAATTTCTTTTATCAACATCTATTTTGGTGACTCAGATATGACTCCAAAGAAGACCACCCAGGACTAACCTGTGGCCCCAGACATGGTGTTATGTACCACCAGAGGCCCTTCTGTGGCCAACTGTCTTCCCACTTTGCACAAAGTGAACTCAGGAGAGTTCTGTTTTGAAATTCAAGACCTCCCTTATTTTGGTTGCAGACTTTGATTTTGAATTTTTCTTTAAAAATCCTCAAGATGGCAGTAGAGGATAAAGGAAAGGAAGAAAGGGTGGCTTTTTGTTTTAGTCTTTCAATTAGGATTGCTTTCTCAAAGTCTAAACAAAGAAACAAATAATCTCTTGCTAATTAAACAAGAGCTAAAAACATTCAGCTTCAAAGACAAAGGGGCACCTACTACTTCCAACTTGCATTTTGTGTGTTCTTAAGAGACTAAGAATTTTTGTGGAGGTGTGTGGGGGAACTTTCAAGCTATAAAGTGGCCCCATAGAGAATTTCATTACATTATAGTTAAGTAACTAACTCATCCAGGCAAGTACATAAAGACCTTTTATCCAGCACTCCAACTCCTCATGATAGTATTAAATTGCTGACCAGAAAAACAGAAACACATGAGAGGGTTTGAGTGACTTGGGAGGAAAAGACCTGAAGTGATGAAGCCACAAGCAGGACACTATGACCCACGATGTAATATCCCTAACATCTTGTTCAGATTCTTCAGCTTCAGAAAGAAACTAAATTGCTGGGCTACAGAGTAGATGGTAGCTGTGCCCACTTGCTCCAGCTCCCAAACTGCATTTACAGCTGAACTTCCTAACAATCCAGGTGCACCATCGACTGAAACCAAGCTGATATGCAACATTGTGACCGAGGGTACAGAAGATGCTACCTAGAGACCAGAGGAGGGGTTGAGACAAGGAGGGGGAAGCCCCTTCACAGAGCTGCAGCAGCAGCTGCTGGGAGAGCAGGCAGATTTGCGGCTGCAGAGCTCTGTCCCGCAAGAAACAAGGGGATCCCCAACTCACAGAACACAGAAGGGAAGAAGAGACTACGTATCGTCTGCGGGTGGGAACCAGTGGGGACCCACCAGGCCTGCCAGACGCAGAGTGCACCCTGGCAGGGCAGAGCACTGCTATTGTTGCAGCCCCAGCCTGGAGAGCTCACAGGGCCGCTGTGACTGCCTGAAAGGCCTGCAGCACTCCCACACTCAGGTCCCGCGGAGGAGTCTGCTGGCTGAAGCCCACAGTGACTTTATGGGCCCTATTTTTCTGGGAGGCTTTGGGCACAGAGCCAGACAGTGAGTTAACTGGGTGGCTTGGGTAAAGGACTGGTCTCCCCCATCCCTGGTGCACAGGCAGTGCTCTGCCCCTTCTACCTGTGGGGCCGCTCCTGATAAGGGTTTAATCTCCAAAATGTACAAAGAATTTATATGCATCAACACCAGGAAGACAAAGAATCCAATTCTTTGTTATAAAAAATGGGTAAAGGACCTGAACAGACTCTTCTCCAAAGAGGACACATGGATGGCCCATATACATATGAAAAGCTACACAACATCACTAATCATCAGAGAGATGCAAATTAAAACCATAATGAGATATCACCTCATACCTGGTTACCATCAATACATCAGCAAAGACAGGTGCTGGCAAGGATGTAGAGAAAAGGGAACCTTTGTGCACTGTTGGTGGGAACACAGACTGGTGTAGCCACTGTGGACAACAGTATAGAGGTTCCTCAAAAAATTACATATGAAACTACCTTTTGACCCACCAATCTCACTCTTAGAAATAAAACAAGTTTCCTGAAACATCAATTCAAAAGAATATATGGACTTCTATGTTTATTGTAGCATTTTATACAATAGCCAACAAGAACTGGAAACAGTCCAAGTGCCCATAAATAGCTGAGTAGATAAAAATGTGGGGGTATACCACAATGGAATACTAGCCCATAAAAAGAAGGAACTTTTACATTTTGCAACATCATGAATGGACCTGGAGATTATTATGCTAAGAGAATAAGCCAGTTGGTAAAGGCAAATACAGTATTATCTCACTTATATGTGGAATCTAATGAACAAAATAAACTGAGGAACAAAATAAAAACAGAGGCATGGACACATGAAAGAGACTGACAGCTGTCAGAGGGGAGGTGGATTCGGGGACTGGATGAAAGAAGGGGAAGGGGTTAGTCAAAGAACATAGATGCATAACTCATAGACATAGCAGTGTGGTTATGTCCATCGGGAAGGGGGTCCAAGGCTGGGTGCAGATGGGCAAATGGGGGGTGGACATCTATAATAATGTCAACAATAAAAATAAAGTAAAAAGATTTAACAATAAGTTTATTTTGTCTGATATAATTATTAGTACCCCAGGTTTTTCATTCCATTTTCATCAAATATGTATTTCTATACTTTTGCTTTTCCATCTGTGTGTGTCTTTTGTTCTAAGTTGAATCACTTGTAGATGACATACCTGTGGGTCTTTTTCCTTATTTAATCAGCTCCCTGTATCTCATGATTGGAGGATTTACACTTCAAGTGATTGTTGATAGGTATATATTTATTGCCATTTTATCTTTGTACATACGTTTTCCCCTTTCTTCTTAAAGAAGTTCCTTTAACATTTCTTGTAATACTACTTTGATGGTAATGAACTCCTTTAGTTTTATGAGGGTGGGTAGCTCTTTATTTCCTCTTTCCTTTTTTTATTTTTAAGTATATTTCATTGATTACACTAATAGCTGTCCCAATTTTTTCTCCCCTTTATTCCTCTATGCCCTGCACCCCTCCCACTGTCTAGCATTCCCCACTTAATTCATGTCCATGGGTTGTGCATATAAGTTCTTTGGCTTCTCTATTTCCTATAGGTCTTAACCTCCCCCTGTCTATTTTATGCCTACCATTCCTGCTACTTATTCTCTGTACCTTTCCCCTGATTTCCCCCTGCCCCCTGCCTGCTGATAACCCTCCAAGCGATGTCCATTTTTCTGATTCCGTTCCTGTTCTAGTTGTTTGCCTAGTTTTTGTTTTTGTTTTTGTTTTTTTAGGTTCAGTTGATAGCTGTGAATTTGTTATTTTACTGTTCATACTTTTTGATCATCTATTTCTTAGATAAAAGCCCATTAAACATTTTATATAATAAGGGCTTTATTTTTTCTTTAATTTTAAATAATATTCTTCCTGATTAGAAAAGTCTGGTTGTAGGTCCTTGCTTTTCATCACTGATTATTTCATGCCAATCTTTCTGGCTTGAAATGTTTCTGTTGAGAAATCAGCTGACAGTCATGTGGGAATTCTGTTGTAGATAACTATCGTTCCCTTGCTGCTTTTAAGACTCTCTGTCTTTAAAGTTTGCTATTTTAATTATGGGATATCTTTGCATGGGCCTTTTGGGGTTCATCATTGTTGGGACTCTCTGCATTTCTTGGACTTGTGGGCTTTTTCTTCATTAGATTAGAGAAGTTTTCAGTCATTATTTCTCTAAATATTGTCTATTCCTTTTCCTTTTCTCTTCTCCTATTACTTCTACAGTGCAGAGGTTATTATGCTTCCTGTTGTCCCAAAGTCCTTTAGACTATCTTAATTTTTTAAATTCTTTTCTATTTTTGCTGGTCCTATTGGGTGTTCTCTGCTACCTTGTCTTCCTCTTTTTCTGCTTCATCAAACCTAATGGTATCACTTCAATTAATGAATGTGATACTAAACCTAGACCTAGTAACTGACCTAATTGCAGTTTCAACCTTCATCAGAAAAGCAATCTTAATCAACCTGTCTAGAAATTTTTGGTCAACAAAAATAATGTAATCTGCCACTTGGGCCTACTCCACCCCTGTAAGAAGAAGAGGGAATCTGCATAACAAAATCCTTGCCATTATGTTCTCCCCAAAAAGAAAATATTCTAACCTAAAAATAATCATATTTTTTCTTTTTCTAATAGCTCGCTTGCTCCAACCATCTTTCTATAAAAACCTGCCATTTTGTACAACCTATCAGAGTGCCCTTCCAGTTGCTCAATGGGATGCTGCCTCATTTAAGAATCACTTAATAAAGCCAATAAGGTACTCAAATTTACTCAGTTGAATTTTGTTCTGTAAAACCATCCATTCATTGATGGACACTTGGGTTGTTTTCATTTATGGGCTACTGTAAATAACTCTCCAAAGCATTTGAGGATGCAAATATCCCTTTGAAACTGTTATTTCATTTCCTTCATATGAATACCTAGAAGTAGGATTGTTAAATCATATGGTAGTTCTATTTTTAATTTTTAAAAAACCTTCCATATCGACTTCTAGCCAAGATGGAAACGTAGGTAGCTACACTGTACCTCCTCATACAACCATAACAAGGACAACAACTAATTTTAAAACAAAAACAACCAGAACTGACAGAAAATCCAACTGTATGGAAGTCCAACAACCAAGGAGTTCAAGAAGAAATATTCATCCAGGCTACTAGGAGAGGCAGATATAGGCAGCAGAGTAGAGAGGATTCACAGCAAGGCAGTGGCTGGAGGACCTCGCGGAGTGGCGGCTGGTGGACAGGGTGGTCCCACATTCACGTGTGGATAAATTGGGAAGAACAACTGGGGAGTGAGACAAACGTGCAACCCAGGGTTGCAGTGCAGGGAAATATAGCCTCAAAACCTCTCACTGAAAAAACCTGTGGGGACTGTGGCAGCAGGAGAAACTCCCAGTCTCACAGGAGAGTTTGTTGGAGAGACCAACAGGGTTCTAGAATATATACAAACCCACCCACCTGGGAATCAGCACCAGAAAGGCCCAGTTTGCTTGTGGGTAGCAGAGGAAGTGACTGAAAACTGGCAGAGAGTGGAGCAAGTGGCACTGTTCCCTCTCAGGCCCCTCCCCCACATACAGCATCACAAAGCAGTTACGTGGGTTTCCCCACCATGAAGAATGCCTAAGGCTCCGCCTCTTACTATGTAACAGGCACGCTGAGGCAAAAAAAAAAGAAAAATGGCCCAAATGAAAGAACAGATCAAAGCTCCAGAAAAAATACAACTAAGCGACAAATATGAAAAGACAGACGACTTATCAGATGCAGCGTTCAAAACACTGGTAATCAGGATGCTCACAGAATTGGTTGAAATGGTCACAAAACAGAGGAAAAAGTGAAGGCTATGAAAAGTGAAATGAATATACAGGGAACCAACAGTGATGGGAAGGAAACTGTGACTCATATCAATGGTGTGGACCAGAAGGAAGAAAGAAACAACCAAACAGAAAAGAAGGAAGAAACAAGAATTCGAAGAAATGAGGAGAGGCTTAGGAACCTCCAGAATATCTTTAAATGTTCCAACATCTGAATTATAGGGGTACCAGAAAGAGAAGAGGAAGAGCAACAAGTGGAAAAGTTATTTGAACAAATAATAAAAGAGAACTTTCACAATCTGGCAAAGGAAATAGACTTCCAGGAAGTCCAGGAAGCTCAGAGAGTCCCAAAGAAGTTGTTCCCAAGGAGGAACACACCAAGGCACAGCATAATTACATTAGCCAAGATTAAAATGAAGGAGAGAATCCTAGAAGCAGCAAGAGACAAGGGGACAGTCACCTACAAAGGAGTTCCCATCAGACTGTCAGCTGATTTCTCAAAAGAGATCTTGCAGGCAAGAAGGGGCTGGAAAGAAGTATTCCAAGTCATGAAAGGCAAGGACCTACATGCAAGATTACTCTATCCAGCAAAGCTATCATTTAGAATGGAAGGGCAGATAAAGTGCTTCCCAGACAAGGTCAAGTTAAAGAAGCTCATCATCACCAAGCCCTTACTATATGAAATGTTAAAGGGACTTATCTAAGAAAAAGAAGATAAAAAATACGAACAATAAAGTGACAACAAACCCATAGCTATTAACAACCACACCTAAAACAAAAACAAAAATGAACTAAGCAAACAACTAGAACAGGAACAAAAACACAGAAATGGAGATCACATGGAGGGTTATCAGTGAGGGCATGGGAGGGGGAGAGAGGGGTAAAAGGTACAGACAATAAGTAGCATAAATGGTAGGTAGAAAATAGACAGTGGGAGGTTAAAAACAGTGTAGGAAATGTAGGAGCCAAAGAACTTATATGTACAACCCATGGACATGAACTTAAGGGGGGGGAATGCGGGTGGGAGGGGGGTGTAGGGTGAAGGGGACTAAAGGAGGAGAATGGGACAACTATAATAGCATAATCAATAAAAATATTTTAAAAATCTTCCATTTGGTTGTCCATAGTGGCTGTACCTATTTACATTCCCACCAAGAGTACAGAATTCCCTTTTTTTCACATCCTCACCAATACATGTTGTCTCTTATGTTTTTGGTAATACCATTCCAACAGGTTTGAAGTAGTATCTCATTGTGGTTTTCATTTGCATTTCCCTGATAATTACTAATGTTAGGCATCCTTTTCTATAGCCATTAGCTATTTGAATGTTTACATTGGAAAATTTTAGGTCCTAATTTTTAATTGCACTTTTACAAAACAACTGAGTTGTCTATGTCTCATATATCTTGGATATTAGCCTTTTATCCAATATATGCTTTACAAATACTTTTATCTCAATCCATTGGTTGCCCCTTTATTTTGTTCTATGTTTCTTTTGCTGTGCAGAATCTTTTTAGTTTGATACAGTGCCATTTATTTTTTTATTTTGTTGCTTGTGTTTTTGTTGTCATATAAAAAATATTGTCATGACCAATGTCAAAGAGTTTTTCCCTATGCTTTCTTCTATAGACAGTTTATTTGTTAATCACTGTCTTGTCCTACTTCAGTCTAGTATGTTGGATACTTTTTATTTCTTTCACACATTTCCTTTTATCTAACCAAGTTCCCAAATGTGAGTGTAATCTTTATGAATTTGGAGATATACAATTGGCTTTTACATTATTGGCTAAAAAGCATTGAAATAACTATAAATTTCAGACAGTATTCATTTCTAAGAAGATTAAGCCAATTTATAGGTAGTTGCCTTGACCTTTCAATTAAAACACATAAGACATAAAAACCCCGAACATAAAAAAATCTTATCTGTCACAAAAAATTGTGTATTATGAATATGTGTCTGTGGATATAACCTTCTAAATGAAAACTGTGGTGATTTGACTGTGCAGCACAATTTTTATGGGAAAATATCACACTGTTATTACCAGGATGCTTGAAAATAAGAATAAAAATTTGCTTAAAGCTAATACCAATTGCCAGTGGTTTACAGTAGCTTAAAAGACACACAGATAAAATGTGATGGAAAAGCCATGGCTTTCCTAAAAAATGGCATTAGTCTTATAACATATTGAACATTACTAGACTATTCATTGAAATACAAATACCACAGCAAGTTGGTTGATAGATTAGAGTTCAGTAAAAATAAGGCCAAGGTCCAAGACTCTGATTTCTACAGAATTAGTCATCTTTTCTCTTATGATCACAGACAAGATCTGTAATATTGGCCAGCTATTTTTCAGATAGACACAAAGGAAGTGGGATCATAAAATTGAATCAAACTTGCCACTGTCAATGCAAAAATGTCATGCCCTAGAAACAATGTCAGTAGTAAAATCTCTGATCTACAATCAATCAGCAAAATAATTTTTGTGGTCCATTTATATGCTCAAGAATAAGCAAGTACTTACTTTGTTAATAAATAGATCCAAAGAAATTTTCCCTGGTTTCTTCATCATTTATTACTTTGTTTTTGTATTTTCTTAGACTGTTAGTAATTATGCTTTTAGCTGCAGATATTAAAGACTCCTAACTCAAATAAGCTTACACAACCAAGAGATTTATTATGTTACATAGCAGGATGTTTAAAGGTAGTATAAGTTTTAGGGTTGGTTAATTCAAGAGATCACCAATGTCATAAAGAATATAATTTATATCTCTAAATTATACCACCTTAGTTTAGCTTTATTTTTTGTCTGGTTCTCTTTAAGGTTACAAGATTACTGTTATATTGGTTTCAAGAATTGCAACCAGACACAAATGTTTCTAAGAGATGAAAGTGGACTCTCTTTTCTGCTAATTCTTACTTTAGACTATGGAAACCCTTTCCATAACACTTCCCTTATATATCATTGGATGTGCTTACCTCTACATCAGTCAGTAATAAAAAGTATTAAACGATGACTTAAAGCAACAGTGACTTATATTTAGAGCTCTAGATAATTTTGTCCTCTCTTAAGTTATATAAGGCAAGTATAGGTAATAAAACAAAATTAGGGTTTTGTTACTAAAGAAAAATGGGCAAATGTATGTTGGTATATAACCAATTATACCTACTATGGACCTGTAAGTTCCAGAAGAGTCTTTTAAAGGTTAAATTATTAGCATCTAGTATGATATCTGGCATAAAGCAGTTCCTCAATAATTATTTTTTGAATTGATCATTAACTCTGCCTGGCAACCAACTAACTCTGAATAATGGAGAAAGATCTCCCAGAAAAAGAGATATTTGATCTGGTTCTTGATTTTAAAAATGGTGTAAAAAACAGAGAGGGAGAATACTGTTTGAGACAAAGAGACACACTAGAAAAAGACACAAAATCATAAATTGACATGGAAGGTTAGATCAGTTGCTATTACTTTCTGAAAAAAAAAAGAACAGAAACTGCCATTGACAACAACTTAAACCATAAGGATATTATTGTTTTCTTAACAGGTTTTCTGAAAGGAATATTTCCATAAATCATTCAGTGGCTTAGTAATGCCATCAAGACCCAGACTCCTACTATCTTTGTTCTCAGTTTATCTTTAGTACTGTAAATATGCCCCCTTATGTTTGCAGGACAATGGTCACCGAGCTTTTGAGTATTTTACCATTACACAACAATATACTAAGCAGAAAGAAGGTAGGGATTTTATCACAAAATAGCATCTCCAACACATTCTAGAAGTATTTTTATTTATTATTGTCTCAATCTAACTCAAGTGGCCACTCCCAGCCTCAAAGAAGACTTAAAAAGTATGTACATGGACTTTGTAGTTCCTATGGTGATGACAAGGAAGGAAGATAGAAGAAGGGAAAAATATTGGGTACATAACCAATAAGGCTTATCACAACAATTTTCAGTGGGTGTGGGTATCAAGGGTATGAGAAGAATGACCAAAAAACAGAAAAATGAACCGAATTCACATGTTCACCTACTAAAATGTGGGAGTTTCATATGTAGCAGTTATCTTCATAAGGAACAACAACAAAAAAGCAGTGCATGGGTGTTATTTGTCTATTTTTCTGATTCCTCCTTTTAAAAAAAATGTCACCATTTAAACAATCAGAATAAATATCTAATGAACTCTGTCAATGACTTTCAGTTGTCTTCTCAAAGTTTAGTCACCATTTAGTTGTTATGGGTCTTACATATAAATACAACATTTAGTAAGGTTTTCTGATATGTTTTAGACAGGCACCACTTTTAAATGGAAAGTTCTTTTTTTATAAGATTTTATTTATTTTTTAGAGAGAGGGGAAGGGAGGGAGAAAGAGGGAAACATCAATATGTAGTTGCCTCTCTCATGTCCACCACTGGGGGTCACTCTGCAACCCAGGCCTATGCCCTAACTGGGAATCAAACTGGCAACCCTTTGGCTTGCAGGCCGGCACTCCATCCACTGAGCCACACCAGCCAGGGCAAATTGCAAGTTCTTCTGATTTACACAGTTTTGTGTGAGCATGTGGTTATAGAATATGTTTGAAAACGAGACCTTCTGAACACATGCTTCAAGTAAAATATTCTAACAAAAACTATACAACACTGCAATATTTTCAATATAAGAACTATTGCAATATTATCACTCAAGATCTAGAGTGTGGGGAACTGCTTCGAATGGCATGGAGATGGAGCTCAGCCCTCACGTAGAAAACCAGTGGGGAGCGAGTGGCACACAGGGCCACACCCACGGAGAGGTTTTCCCTTGGGGAATCAGGCCTGCATTGTACCTAGACTGCTATGAGACTTGCTTTTGCTCAAACTCCCTCACCTTGAATTGAAGCAGCAAGTGCTTACTGCAACTTCCTGAAGTCTGTGCTAAACCTCCCAAGTATGGAGTGTGACCGGTTCAACCACTCTTCCCCTTGGTCTGCAACATCCTTCTCTTTGAAGTAATTAGCAGCATTCTCTCCTTTGTTATCTGTAAAAGGTAGTCCCCTGCAGTGAACCTGTGCATAGTAAATGAGGACTACCCTCTATGTAAGGTACCCAGAGAAGCAATAAAAACCTGGGCAGGCAGGGACTGGACTCTCTGGCCCTCTCACCCACTCTCTCTCAGAGAGTGACCACACTGTCCCTTTTTCTCCACAGGACTTCTGTTGTCCGTGTGTATTTGTTCATGAGCAGCCACAACATACATGGGTCCTGCTAGCCAGGATCCACCACACTATAGAATATCCACTTTTGTATTATTTAAGTCATGGCCTGTCAGCCCTTTATGTCTACTTCAGTACAACTATTTTTTATCATACATTCTCTTACATTATTTATGCATTCAACAAATATTTATTGAGTCCCTAATCTGAAGCAGTACACTGCTAAACATGAGTGCAACAACAAAAACAAACAAGCCAACCCAAAAATGGAAACCTTCATATAGGGCTTGCCCTAGAAGTTCCAGGGAACATAAGATTGTTGGATCAAATTTGACATCCCATTTTGCGTTTTTTAGTTTGTTAAAAGTTTCATCCCGCTGAATGTCAATCACCTCAAGTATCCTTTTGACAAGCCCTGAAGTGTCCATCCTCAAGGATGGATGTATAACAATCATTTATATTATCTATTGATCAAAGTTTGATTGTGCACTCATGAATAATTAGACTTGAGAACCATTGTTCTAAGTAGATGGAGATATATCAGACTTTGTTTAACAAGCTGAACCTTCCTGGGTAATGGTGAAAATATGGCTTAGAAGCGCCATTTCAGATTTTATTTTTTAAGTTAAACTCTAACATCCATGAAGTTGTAGTTTTCACAATTATTCTCATTGTATATGATTGCCAAAAAGGATGTCTGATTAGTATGAAATGGCAATGCTAACTTAGTGGATCAATATACTACATGCAAAAGAATTCACATTTCTTTGCTTTATGTAGAATGTATCTACACAGAATGCAATCATGTTTTTAATGGAATATAGGTCTGGATCAATCCATTACTGTCCTCCTAGATCCTTAACATTTTATGTCACCTCAGGTAAACTAGTTATGTAGTTGATCCTTGTTGCAGATTGAGACACTAAGGGAAATTTAATTGGCTTGTCCAGGGCCATATAATTAGTGACAAGGTAAACATTTTAATACTGGTTGCCTGAATCCCAATTCAATATGTTTTTATTCCCAAGGGTATCCTTTGAAATCACTCCATCCTCACAACAAGGACCAGCAGGGGCCAGTGCAAAATGAAAATGCAACATAGTCACAAATTCTGGCTCAAAATTAGTGACTAACATTGTTCTGTAACTAGTAGGTGGCAGATTTATCATTTAAATCTTATTTTTTTAGTGGTTATTGTCACCAATGATGCTTTTTTAGTGAAAGCAAATACCTGAGATAGGCAATATTTTATTAAGTAATAACAGATTATATTATATAATTTATATGTTTATTCAATAAAAATTTGTGAATGCCATCTATTTCCCAGGCACTGTTCTTGGCAGTGGGAATATATCAGTATATAAAAGAGAGAAACATCTTTGCCCTCACTGACTTTATTTTCTATTGGTAGGAGATAAACAAATAAGTTCTGTAGAAGGTAATAAGTTAGGAAAAAAATAATAATAGGGAGACAGGGAGGACAACAATAGGGTAGAAGGTGTAAAGAGGGCTTTATGTTCAACTGAAGTTGTAATCTCTTGCCAATCTGCTTGTAAATGTTGGTAAAGACGGAAAGTGATGACAAAAGAGGAGAATGTTTGGAGGAAAATGGAGACAACTGTACCTGAATGACAATAAAAAAAAAATGTGGGAAAATATCAATCAATCAGTTAAAAGGGGGATGTTTTCTTCTCTTTAAAACTCAGTTATCTTTGAAGAAGTGCAGGGTGTATGAGAAATCTCATAGTATATGTCTATATGGTATTACAGTTTCCTAATTTCTATGCAGGTAAAATCTCATTAAAATTAATCTGGAAAAGCTTTGAAGTGAAAGAAAAGAGGGAGCAAGTGGAACAAAATAGCAACAGAGGAGGAGACATGAGCAGTCTTGGTTTTTTCTTGGTATTGAGTTGGTTATGGGGTCATACAAGGCATGTACTCTACTTCATCCCAAAACATTTAATAGTGCATACTAGAAGGTATTCTCTGGTCCCTTTCCCTATTCATTTTTTCCCCTAAGATTCAAAGTTCAAATGAGCCACAATATGTACAAATAAAAATCAAAATTTTGATTTTATTCTCTACAATAATTAGAACACTCAATTTAGAGCTTTATATATTTGTAGTAATTATTTAGTCAGTATACCTTAACTAAACCTTAGAAATGTTGAAGTAATATTTGTTCATTAAAGCTGTGTTTATGTTTATATCATTTTGTGTTTTAATAGATTTATCATGTAACTTAAAAGAATTAAAAAAGGTTTACAGGAAGTACTATAAAGGACACACGGACAAAATCAAGGGGAAGTGCAAACAGGGGAGGGAGGTGGGGATGGCTGGGGTGGGGGAGGTAGTAAAAAAGTAAAATAAAATAAAATAAAATAAATTGAAATAGTTTTTTATCAAGATTATTTTTAATTGGGCTTTCCTTAGCAGCTTCTAAAGGTAATGCTTATTTTTTTGATCAGCAGAAATAATCCAAGAATAGAAATGTCCTGAATATGATTTCTATTTTCAGTGAGAATGTTTTACATATATTATTAATATTATTTTTGGTTGATATATACATAGTATATGGAAACTTTTTTCAGTATGATATATGATAAATAGCCTTTTAATAAATTAGGTCTGAAATAATTTTATGTTAAGCTTCTGAATAGTATGTACATTGACCTAAAAAATCCACAGGAATTTACTTTTAAAAAAATTTTAAGTGACTTTTAATTTCAAAAGATTACACAGAACAAATAAAAGTATAATTGTATTATTAAAATTTTGATGTCTTTCTTTGCACAATAAATATGTTAGCTTTATATGGTTGATATCCAACTGTATGTACAGTTTTATATTCCTGATTTTTTTTAATTCAAATTTTGGGGATAAAGTGAGTATAAAACAGACATGATTATTGCTCTCATAAAGTTTTAAACTAGTCAATAATGAAACCATTCTGTAATTTTAGAAATTTATAGTGTTTTTAAATTTTAATGTTTTATGTAAAATTGTAGTGAACATTTTTCTTGCCAAAATAAGTTATTTAGGATAAATTCCTAGGAGTAGAAAGACTGGGTGTGAGGGTATGGAAATTTTTCAAGGCTGTTTACACATTTTTATTTCTTTTTATGATCATGGTTTATTTTTTAGTTAAAACTTGAATGGCTTTGTGTTAATTTTGTTCAGAAGCCAATATTGTGTGACAGGTTTGTGAATTTACTTTGGCCAATGGAAGGTTTTGGGGAGATTATAGTATGTAGCGTTTCTAAATCAGAGTTGTCTGATTTTACTTTTAACTCACTGTCTGTTGTTCCTTCTCAGTGTGTTTGGATGGTACCTCTTCGTCTGTCTTCAGGACCAGAAGACAGACTATCTTGGAGCTTGATCCTGTCGATAGTGTTTCCCTGTGTTTAGCGTATTGGAAACTGGGAACTTCACCAGGGCTGTCTCTGTCGCCGACCTCCGGGACCAGGAAGAGCCACCACATCACCGGCAGCAGGGTCGGGAGGGCTGGGGACGTCCGCTTTTCACATCCCTAGTTTCCCTCGTTTCTTTGGAGGCGGAAAAGTTTATGAAAACTTCGGCTCGAAGCGGCCCCTGAGGGCCGGTTAACGGCTGCTCAGCCACCCGCGGGCAGACAGCGCAACGGTCAAATTAGCTGCTTGGATGCCGGCAGCTGCAGCAAAGGCCGAACCGACTACTTCATTTTCTATTTATTTATTTTCTTGACTTTTACTGAATATTGTGGCTCACATTATTTATTACACCCACACAGGTGACAAGTGTACAACTTTATTACCCATTATCTATAAGTATTACACATTTTGCCTTTGTTTAATTTACAAGTCTAAAAACAAACTATATTCAAGTTATTTTATAGGAAAATCATCGTGAACATACACATAGTTTTTAAGGGAAAAGCCTGAAAATAAAGACAATGTACAAAATTACAGCCGTGCTTTGTGCACACATGTTTATTTTCTTTTGTTTTACTTTCAGACCATATACTTCTTTCACAAGCACATACACATTTGTATGCATCTATGTGCACATACAAACGCTCCAAAGTACTGTTAAAATACATTATCAAACATGTATGTTTATAAGACAACCAAATAGATTCACTCAATGAAAAACTGATTATCTTATTCAAACTGTACTGTGAAATATAGTTACTCTGTCATGTCCCTTTAACTCCCTGTTGCTCACAGCCTCTTTATGATGTCATCACTAAACATTGCCAGTTCAAACTGACTTTCCTGAGGTCCTGGCAACATATAGGCAGGGGAGATGTCTCTTTTAACATTGTAAGTACTCTTTTTAATACTTTTCACTGTTTTTAAAAACTATCATGCTCAATTTAACTACATATTTATATTGTTTAACATAAATAATATTTCTCTTATAATAATTTTATTTGTAAGTTAAAGTTTCTGTTTTAAACACACAAATGAAAGAATATCTTGAGTGCTGTGCTTTCACATTTCACTACTTCTGGCTCTTTCACAAAATAGCTCCATAGCCTTGACCATTTACTCTGTGTCTTTGTGTGTACGAATAACCACATCTTATTTTAGAAAGAAGGGAAGGAACTAATGTGTGAAACCACTATAAAGTGGAAAGCAAGATAAAACATACTAAGACCTTATGAGTTTTAATACACTTAATTGCATGTATAAGGAAAACTAGATCATTCCAACTTCTGACAAAAACAAAAACTGACATTTCTATTTACAGATAAAGTATACTGAGTTCACTTTCTAAAAGGAGTCATTACATGGGTAATTAAACAATGGTATTTCTGCAGGCTTTAGTGGCTGCATCTTTCAATATTGCTCAATATTTCAAAAGGCAATGTACTCTAAAAATATTGTGAAAATTAATACAAAAAATTACAATGATATATACCATATTGACTTAGAGCTAACAATTAATATTCATGTGTATTAAGATGAACCATATCAGATTATTAATATGAACACTTTTTAACTAATAAAAATTTATTATGCTACAATCTACTCTAAAAAGTTTATAAATAAAAAGCATTAACACATACAATTAAGGTGACATAAAAATAAAGCCTATTACCAGAAAATTTATAGAAAAACATATGTGGATAACCAGTTAACCCATGAAATGGTGTATAACCTGAATAATGAAAACAAAATTTAAAAAATCTTTGACTTCAAAATTCAAATTTTTAAAATCTACTTTCTTCTTAAATAACACATCCTGTAATGTTTGGATCTTTTGTATTTTTATGTGTCACTTTTACAACCAGGAAATTCACTAACTTTGAAAGAAAAAGAATGATTTTATCCACAAATTAAAATTGAGCTCTCTAATGCTTTTTATAAAGATATGTTCAGTTGGATGCTGCCCACACCTGATATTACTGCTTACATCACAAAGGTCTTAGCATTATGTTATCATTGAAACACACTTTCATTAGCCTAATTCTCTGATTCCTCTGTGAATTACCTCCACTTTCTTTATCTAAAACTTGCCTGTTTCTCAAAAAGTTTTCTTTTTTAATTATATTTTTTACTGTTCAAGTAGTTGTCTGTATTTCCTTCCCACCTCTCCCGACCCCAGCCATTCCCACCTCCCTCCCCTGATTTTACCTCCCCTTGGTTTTGTCCATGGGTCCTTTATACATGTTCCTGAAAACCCTTCTCTCCCCCCCTCATTATCCCTCTCCCCCCTCCCCTCTGGGTACTGTCAGTTTGTTCTTTATTTCAATATCTCTGGTTATATTTTGTTGTTTTCTTGATAGCCTCTGTAGTGGAGGCTGTTTTCCTTTCAACACCCGCTCTTAACTCTGGACCAGACATGAATTGGGTGTCTGCTTGGTTACCCAATAGGATTTCTAAGTCATTCTCCTTCTGTTTCCTAGAATTCAGTGGCTATGGGTCTCATGTATTCAGATTATATTACCTGTTACCTTTTCCCACAATTTAAAATTTACTTTTATTTTTTCCATCACCACTTTTTCCTCCCATACCCTCTTCTACCTTCACCCATCCTTGTGCCCCCACCTAGCCATCACCATGATGTTGTCCATGTTCATAAATTCTTTCTTTTTTTCATGTTTGCTTAATCCCTCCACCATACCAACCCTTCCCCCAGAGCTGTCAACCTGCTGTCTGAGTCTGTTTCTATTTACTGTTTAGTTTTTTCATCAGATACAACATATGAGTGAAATCATATGGTACTTGTCTTTCTCTGACTGGCTTATGTAACTAAGCATAGTGTTCTCCAGGTCCACCCATGCTGTCACAAAGGGTAAAATTTTCTTCTTTTTACAGCTGTGTAGCATTTCATTCTGTAAATGTACCACAGCTGTTTTATGCACTCCTCTACTGATGGACACTTGGGCTGCTTCCAAATCTTGGTGATTGTAAATAACACTACAGTGAATATAGGACTGTATATATTCATTCAAATTACTGTTTCAGGTTTATTTAGATAAATTCCCAGAATTGGGATCACTGGGAATTTGTTATATGTTATTGGTGATTCTCTCCTTCCAGAGTTTGAATAATTTGGTTCCTCTGGTTCTATATCTTTTTTCTTTATTTCTTGCTTCCTGATTCACTTTATATTAATCAAACCTCTCTAATTTCCTTTCTATTTTGTTGTTATATATATTTACATTATACTTTCATAGTTATCTTATAGGCTACAAAATAATCCTTTCAATTATTATAGTTTAGTACAAATTACTATTTTTATGACTCCCCAGACAGTGGAAGCACCTTACAAAATTTTAACCCCACTTATTCCATTCTCTTTTATGCACTATTATTACCATAAATATTATTTTGCATAAAATTCTTTTATTTTAAACTCAATGGGTTACTACCATTATTAACTGTAAATACTTGATATTTTTGTACCCATATATTTATTTGTTTTGATGGTTTTTATTCATCTTGCATTAACTGTATATCCCCTTGTCTCATTTTCTCCCACCTAAAGAATTCTTATTGGTATTCATTTAGTGCTTTCTACTGGCAATAAAACTGACACATTTTTGTTTACATAAAAAGTCTTTATGATATTAAAAATACATTTGCTATGGAAAAAATCCTAAATTGAATCTTTTATAACTTTAAAATATTCCTTTGTCTTCTGTTACTTATTTTCTCTGTTATGTCAACATATGGTTTGGGCTCATGTACCAAAGAAATATTCACACAATCATTTATAAAATTAAAATAAAACCTAATATGCTTTGAAAGGACAAAAACTATTCTGAGTTGTAATTATATTTAAGCTTCTAATAATTTGAGACTGAGATTGCATCTGTATAAAGCAAGCATAATATAACATATGGCTAAGTTGTCCTTTTCCTAACTGTTCTTTGATTGCTTTTTCTACTATTCTCCAAAGTGAGGTACATGTGCAAAGTAATCCATTTAAGTGTGTGAATAAGATATTAGAACTTTAATTTATATGTTTTATTTCATCTTTAAAATTGTCTACTTTAAAGTGTGATTTATGTTATGTTGTTTCAGTAAAAATATAAATTATATACAAGTTGTGCTCAAAAGTAAACTTTGAAAACACTACTTTCAACTGTAGAAAAGAAGTCAAAATCAATGTTAAGTGCAATGTCTTTTTCCAAGAATATGAAAACAATAACCCACTCAGCAGGTTAGATTTTCAAACTAAAATTCCCAGGATGACAGACCATAATATCTTGTAGCTACACTATTGAATGACTATGATTCAAATGCAAACTAATTGATCAATTGCCTTTGCAAAAGCAAAAATCATAAGCTTGAACTATTTCAGGCATCTATGAAGTTTTCTTTTTAGACTATTCATATCATTGGTTCTTAACCAGAACTGAGTATCCAAATAACCAGAATTTTTTTTAAATAACTAGAGACATTTTTAAAATACATACTTGATTAAGCACAGCCACAGATTCTGCTTCATGGATCCAGGAGTTCTCAGGAATATTTACTTTTCTTAAAATTCCCAAGTTAATTCTGATGTTTATTCTCAGTTGAGAACCACTAGACTAGATATTTTTATTACTCAGTGTCTCCAAAATCTTTCCTAACTCAGTAGTTATTTAATGATGAGTATGGACCAAGCTTTGGGCTGGATACTGGAGCTTTATTTAGGAAATGAAAATATGTTTCAGTAAAGCATAAATAGATTTGGCCATTTTTATTTATTTTTGTTTTTGTTTACAAATTTGATGATTTGGAAAAGGAAAAAAACTCTAGAGCATATGTGTATGTAAGTATAATCTCAGAATTAGGAATGGTCACAACTCATTGTTCCTGCTAACTAATAAGGAAATATTATTTAAAAAATAAATTATACTATGTATATTCTCAATAGACCATGTGATTATCACCAGATCAAGTTGACACTTTCCAAATAAAATATATCATGGACCTATTTTCCCTATGTCTAAGAACAATTAATAATCCAGATCAATACTTACATACACCCCTATCACACATTATTATTGGTTCGATTTTATTGGTACTGAGAAAACTAAAAAATGTAGTTTTTTTCAGAACTTATTTAGTAAACTTAGAAAATATGTGGGCTTACTATTATTTTAGACCTTTACACTGGAAAAATTGAAGGGATACTGGTTGGATTTACTGTTCTACAAATTAAATAAAATACTGTATATTTTTTACAATATATCAAACTAGCATTTTACTTTAGCTTTTGTTCCATTATTTATTTTTGTTCAAGTTTCTGGTGAAAATACACTTTCATCCATCTATTACTTGATTTAGAGGAAAGGAACTGTGATAGGAATTATAAGTATACTTGTTTTAGATACGGAGTTCTTAGAATGCATAAGACTTCTTAGTTTTACTATTGATGGCTTAATAATATTGTCATTATGATATCTTTTATTATCTATAGTATACATTCAATTAAAGCATTTTCTTTTTTTTAACAGACAAGAAGTAAACATCAAAGCATATGATAATACCTTGCAAAGTAAGAATTTAGTCTCTTTGGAGTTCAATACTATTCAGATTATATTTGAAAGTACATTTAGGGATAAATTACTAGTATCTACCACTCAATATGATAAAGCATAGAATGCCTTGAATTTTTGTTACAATTTAGGAGAATGATTTGTGTGTGCATGTGTATGTATATGTTGGGTGTGTGTGTGTATGTAAAATATTTCTAGTCTTGATGGGGTTTTTTACTCACTATGTTAAAAAGAAATAGTTCATTTGTTCTTCCTCACAATAAAAGACAACTTTACATTTATAAGGTCCCCATGTGTTTAAAATTCACAATAACAAAAGCAAAAGTAGAAAACAAAAATATAGTTTAAAACATGAAAGTGGATGGTTTATTTGTTACACAGACACAACTTTAGAAATGTTCTCCTTAATAAATTGAACTTAAATCTGTCTGCACTGCTACAACATTTACCCATTCGTTCTAGTTCCTCCTTCAGGAAATACAAAAGAAGCTTCTAACTTTGTGATTAAGAGAATGAACACTGGAACCAAACTATCTGTGTTTGAATTTTAATTCTTCTATTTACTTTATGATTTTGGGCAAACAACATAATCTCTTTCAGTGCTTTATTTTTCTACATCTATAAAATGTAGGTAATTATAAACTATATTATCTAATTCAAAGTGTTGTTTGAAGATTAAATGAGCTCATATGCATAAAGTGCTTAAAGCACTGTCTGGCACATAGTAAGCATCATGTTAGTGTTAGCAACTGCAGCTATTCTATAATTGCTATTACTACTATTCCATATAGTATCTCCTTAAGTATTTAAATGTAGTGATCAAAATTTTTATTAGCCTTCCCGTATCCAGGAGAGCTGTCCTTAGTTGCCTTAACAGTTCCTTTTTTTGCATAGCTACCAGATATGGAGATTCTCCTGATCACTGTATTTTCAATACATTCAAGTGTGTATATGTTCCATTAGTAAATTTTGTTGAATTCCTTGGGGTGGCATTGGTTAATAAAATTATATAGGTTTCAAGCATAAAATTCTACGATGCATCATCTGTATATTGCATTGGGTATTCACCACCCAAAGTCAAGTCTTTTTCCTTTTTTTAAAATAGAGTTCACAGAATTGAATGTAGTATTTGAGTCTTTGGCCCTAATTTTTGTGTCCTGAAATGTCATTGAGGTCAGAGGAATGCTAAATGAAACATTTAGATATAATCAATTGAGACTTTTATTAATTACTTTATTCTCAGCATTGGGCTAGCTTTTATGGGGACTATACAAGTCACATTGTCTATAACCTCATTAACCATTGGCCCCCAATAAATGTAATTAAAATTTTAAAAAATTACAAATGTCATTTTGAAATATAATTATTGTTAAGTGGGGAGATAAGCTTTTATGGGAAAATCTCATTGAAATCCCTAAGTGATTTGCAAATAAACTACAAACTCCAGGGGGAAAGGAGATATTTTGAGTTATAACTTAATTTAAACAATATATTTCTTACTCATGAATATTTTAGTGCTTATGAGGGTCCAGCTTCTAATTGCAAATTGTTTATTGTCTTCTCTTATGTTAGTGAGTGAATCAAGCAGAAAATTATGTCATCGAGAAAACTTCACTTTAACATTTCCTAAACCACCTCAGCCAGGCAGAAAAAAGAGATCAAGACTTTCAGAATTACAAATTGCAGTTGCTGTGAGTAATGAAAAAGTCATTTTGAAACTAAATTTAAGATTATATAATAAATAAATATAGGTATATATAATTTTAATTTTATTACCTCTTGGAAGCAGATATTTTAAAATTTATATTTTTCCTTAAAACAGGTTTCCTTCACCTACCTCATATTTAGCTTTTATTTATATGTGCCTCTCCATTTCAAAGACATTATATAGTTAATAGAATAAGCAAGCTAGAGAACCTAATGCTGCAAATGGTAGGATCTCTCAGGAAACTTTTACCAGCTACAAAAACATAAAATTTGAAACTTAGAACATGAGCTGATCTTGATGAGATTTAAGAGGTTCTCCATTTTCCTTAACCTAAACTAGATACTGGAAGATTCAAATTTTCCACTGCTTTTATGCAGTAGTTATTCACTAGCAAAAAGAAAGGCTATGCATGTGACAAATGCCCATAAGAAGCAGAACGTGATGACCTTTTTATGTGTGTGGGCAAGGCTGTGAACTCCTGGCTACCAGTATGCAGCAAGTGAAAGAAAGTGTTTATAGTAGTGAAGAGTTAAGCATTATATTCTCTACTATGTGTTAAATATTCTGTTAGATGTTAGAGTTTGGTTGATGAGTAATACATATACCTAATGTATATTTCTGTTTGTGTATTCATGCACTTACCTCAGGAAACAAGCATTATCAGGAATCTCTGCACAAAAGAACACTACCTTTCCCCTCTACAGGTGTGACTATTGAGGGAAGTTGTGGGAGTTTGATTCCAGATGTGTTTCTCTGAATTTACACACACACACAGTGCCACTATGAGCATCTTCCACTTGCTTTTCTCCAGTAATAGTGTGTCCTTGGCATATCATGGTCCTTCTGTTTCCTACTCAGCAGGTTCACCTCACTACAAGCCCCTATTATTCATTTGCCCTTTAGTCACTGCCAATTAATAAACACGTTTTTTTTTAAAGAAAGAAAAATAATCAAGTAAAAAAAAGATTAGTGCTCGGAGTTCAACCCATGCTGATATCAAAATATGTTTTAAGGGCATCTCCCAAAGCAGAGTTACATTCAATGAATTTATTTAAGTGCCATTCATTATATCTGTAGTGATACAAGTACAGGCTTCTATTCATGATCTTCCTTTAGTTCCATATGACCATTTCATTGTCTTGTGATGTCTCTACAGAATAGGTGAAAGAATATAAAAAGTAAATGTAAAATTAATCTATGTGGCCACTATGACATTTAGATTTGTCAAATGTTTGGGTGGGAGCTTAAAAAATTACACTACTTCACCACAAATTAGTGTGGATCAAACAATTGTTTCATTTCATGTCCTTGTTTTTGACAGTATCTCACAATAGGACTCCCAGGCTTTTAATCTGATCAGAGACTTTGAAAAAGGAGTAGAAATGATATTAGGCCTGAAGCCAACAGCTATCACAGGAATTGTCATGACAAACTTGATGGGCATAACCTTATTTTTGAATTAACTTGAGGGTGAAGAATACACAAAATGTTCCAAAAGATCTCTTGTTTTGAGGTCCAAAAGGAGTCCAGTATCAATTGTAAGTACAGGCCCCCCAAAACCATCAATATGGATCATTGTGGGGCTGCTTCAACCCCAATATAAATCATTGAGAAAATCTTTAGGTTTCTTCTAAAGTAATTTTATTTTTAAAGTAAATTTATCTCACATAAACACATAAGCACATATAGGACACTGAAAAATAAAACAAAAACTGTTTTAAATGGCTGGTTAAAAAGAAGCTAAACTATTTTCAACTTTCACAATATAGAGGTATACCTCATTCAAAATCTGTTTTTAATTTTATGACATTTTTAAAATTAAATTTATTGGGGTGACATTTGCTTATAAAATTTATTATAGGTTTTAAGTATACAATTCTATGGTACGTTATCTGTATATTGCATTGTCAAACATTCTTCTTATTATTCTAACCAACCTTTTTAGAGATATGACAAAAGAAAATTAGAGGAAGTCCATAAACCAGCTCAGATATGGATAAGGTATTTCTTAAGAAAAAAAATCCAAAAGCCATCTAATTACTTCACTGTCAGAAGACAGGCTCTCTTTAGTCATCCTTATACTCCTAAAACCCATCCTGAAAAGTCAGAAGATTCCAAGAAAAATACTGGCCCACAGGAAAAAACACCAGAATCCAAAGAAACAGCAAATAATGAAAAACCTAGAAGAGAAAACAAAACTCCATCAAAATCATCACATGAAAGTGAACTATCTAAGAAGTTGAAGAACAAATCAGAAACAAACCCAGAATCCAAAGATTCTAAGGCAGTCTTAATGAAGGATCGAAGAAAACGTAAGAGATATTTAAAAAATTTCAAGACAAATATTGAATCCATATGTACCCAAAAGGATTCTAAGAGCTCAGAGAACAGTTCTGATGCCAAATCTGAGGCCTGCTCAAACAACAGTGAAAATATAGATTTAATGATATCTTTAGAGGAGTCTGGTGCTGAATCCATGGAATTTGATATGTGGTTGAAGAACTGCTCACAGAATAATTCAAAGAAGCCTTCAAAGAAGGAAGCAAGTAAAAGCTCTGATACTGATTCTGTAGATTCAAAAGATGGAAAGAAGGGTAAAAAAAGTAAAAAGAAATCCAAAAAGAAAGATTCAAAGAAGGACACAGAGTCTACTGATGAATCTGATGTTTCAAAGGATGAAAAGAAAGGCTCAAAGAAGGCTAAGAAAGATTCAAAGAAAAGTGACAAAAAGAGAGAATCAAAGAAGGACACAGACTCTACTGATGTAGAATCTGGGTCTGAATCAGATGCAAAAAAAAGTAAGAAAGGTTCAAAGAATAAGAAAAGTTCAAAGAAGGATGACAAGAAAAAGGATGCCAAGAAGGACACAGTGTCAACTGATGCCGATCCTCAATCTGAAAGGATTTCAAAAGAGGGTGGAAAAGATGAAAAGATGCCTAAGAAAATGTCAATAAAATTTGAAAAAACGAAGTCGTCTGCAATAAAGTCTGAAGAGACTACTGAAACTGAATCTGATTTGGATATGAAAAGGTCTAAGAGAGGTTCAAAGAAAATTTCCAAGAAGCAGGATTCAATGAAGAAGATAGAGTCTACTGATACTGAATCTGATGAGTCTTCAAAGAAAGACCTCAAGAAACCTGGATTCATCAAAAGTTCCGATGCTGAGTCTGATGATTCAATGTATAAATATGGGGCTAAAAAGAAAGGAGCTCAAGAATCAGATGCCACATCTTCAGATTCAAAGAAGGGAGCACTGGAACCCTTCTTTGGGAAGGGAAGCAAAAGAGCATCATTCAGAAAGACTACATTCAAAGGAAAAGAAAAAGCAGTTAGGTGTAGAGTTCTTTCATCAAGAAGAAGTCCTCCACTACTAGCGACTCCTTGTGAGCCTATTATACTATCACCTAAGATCAAACGTCAATGTCATTGCAAGAGGCATCCTCCATCTCCAAAACCAAGATATGCTCCTTTGGTATGTTTACTCTGTTTTATTTTAGAGACAATTGTGTTGAAAATGAAAGATATTTTAAAGATTTGAATTTCTATTTTCTCTAAAGAATAGTTCTCTTTTACTGCAATATTGACAAGTTTGGGACTCTGAGGTAAAAAAGATAAAGGATATTTCAAAATGACTCAAAAGGGTTGCAAAACAAATGTCAAAAAGTTAAGAATAATATTTAGACTGGAGCATAGAGAACTAGCTTGTGACTTAAGAAAGCATTTAAAATTACTTGTAAATGGAGTCATGTTACAAAAGTAATTAACTGTTCTATAAATAAGAAAAAAACAAAGATGAAAATTGACTAACACTTGTACAGGGGCAAATTTAAGTAAGATATAAATATATCTCCTAGGACGTTGCTGAAAATAACATAAACATAACCAAAATACAGACAGGGCTAGTTGGAAATGTAACGTATGGGGATTCAGAAAGGCAAATATTAAATTATTTGATTTATATCTGAACTAACCTTCTTTATGTACCATTATTCTTACTGATAATCTGTCCTTTAGGGGATCTCCTCTTCCATCCTCCTTCATCCAAAATCTGGCTACAAGAGGAAGCTTAAGTAGATATCTCACTTTGGATAGAGGGGCCCCTTGTTGTCCTCTGTTTATGGCTTCCTCTGTTCTTTGGTTGAGGTGTAGTTCATTTGCATGGTTTCTGTGTTTCAGCCTGTGTTTCTCTCCTTTCTCACACAGTGTGCTTTGCCTGTTTTCACTATGATAGGGCTATTGTACGCTCTACTGCTAAAATCAGAGGATCTATAGATAGAGCTGGATTTTGACTTTGAGCTTCTAATTTCAATTAATGTCCTTCCATTCTTTCTCTTTTAATCTGGTAGGAACCTCCATTTTCTTTTCTTTTCTTTTTTATTTTGTTTTGGAATTTATACATTCCTTTTATGTCTCTCAGAAAGCCTGGATTTTTAAGTCCATTTTCTCCTAGTGGACTCAAAAAGTCAGCTTTGAGACTTGAAGCTGAAATAAGCATGCCCTTGTTTGAGGTTGAGTTAATGGGTGGGTAGTCATTAGAGCAACAGCAATGAATATATTGCTAGACCATTTTTAAGGTAAATGAGAAAAAAGAACTTCATATAGCTGGATTGTTTTCCACAAGCAGTTTTTATGCAAAATAAGTAAAATGTGAGAAAACAAGTTGTGGCCAAATATTAAATTAATTTATGAAACACAACTTCACGGTTGTATTCTGGGCTTGTATATATTCACCACCAAGGGTCTTTAATAAACTTCCACATGAATAACTACCATCCAGTGATGCTCCTCCACCCTACCACTTCATTGAAAGTGCTATTTTCAAGATTACTAAATACCTTCTTGGGGCCACATCAATGGGTCTCTCCTCTCTCCTCACCTTATTCTACAATCCAATAGCATTTAAGCTAGCCTCTCCTTTCTAAGAACACTTACTTTACTTGATTTCTATAACTCCATGTTCTCCTGTTTTCTTTGCACTTACTGATAGCTTTTTACTACTTTTATTGCATCCTCCTCTACCTAACCTTTAATGAGGGAATGACCTAAAACTTGGTTTTGAATCTTCCTTATCTACAATCCTCCCTTGGTGACTTCATTAAATTCAATGGCTCTAAATACCATCTATGTATTGATGAGTTCATAATTATTACATATAGCTGTGATCTTTCCATCAAGTTAAAATAAAAAAAATTCTTTTAATGTAAGAAACCTTAATAAACCATACTGTGTATCCTCAGAAACCATGTCCTAAGAAGCCATATCCTAGGAAGCCATATTCTAAGAAGCCATATCCTAGGAAACCATACTAGGTATCTTAAGAAACCATGTCCTAGGAAACCATATCCTAGGAAACCATACTATGTAACCTGAGAAACCATGTCCTAAGAAACAATATCCCAAGAAACCATATCCTAGGAAGCCATATTCTAAGAAGCCATATCCCAGGAAACCATACTAGGTATCCTAAGAAGCCATATTCTAAGAAGCCATATCCTAGGAAACCATATCCTAGGAAACCATACTATGTAACCTGAGAAACCATGTCCTAAGAAACAATATCCCAAGAAACCATATCCTAGGAAGCCATATTCTAAGAAGCCATATCCCAGGAAACCATACTAGGTATCCTAAGAAGCCATATTCTAAGAAGCCATATCCTAGGAAACCATGTCCTAGGAAACCATACTATGTAACCTGAGAAACCATGTCCTAAGAAACAATATCCCAAGAAACCATATCCTAGGAAGCCATATTCTAAGAAGCCATATCCTAGGAAACCATATCCTAGGAAACCATACTATGTAACCTGAGAAACCATGTCCTAAGAAACAATATCCCAAGAAACCATATCCTAGGAAGCCATATTCTAAGAAGCCATATCCTAGGAAACCATACTAGGTATCCTAAGAAACCATGTCCTAGGAAACCATATCCTAGGAAACCATACTATGTAACCTGAGAAACCATGTCCTAAGAAACAATACTATGTGTCCTTTCTGCATTCACCAGAGTCTTATTGATTATCATAGCAGGACATATAAATAAGGCTATTGACATGTTTCAGGGTCAGCTGTGTTTATACTCTTGAGTTAAAATAATTTGCATTTGAAATTATGTTTGTAAAGCTTTCCATGTTTCTCAAACATAGGTGAAGAATTCTTCATATTCTACTTCATGAGGTAGATAATTAAATTGTTCTGTTTAGAGTATTTGTTTTTTACTCTATTTTTCTTTTTTATTTAGGTATATTTGACATATAACATTACACTACTTTCAAATGTACCTCATAATGATTAAGTATATATTTTGAGAAATATAAGAAGTTTAGTTAACATCCATTACCATAATAGTTACAAAATACTTTTCTGTGATGAAATTTTTAATACTCTCTTAACACTTTCAAATATATAATATACTACTATTAAATATAGTCACCATACTGCACATTACATCCCCGTGACATTTATTTTATAGATGGAAGTTTGTACTTTTTAACTCTTTCCACTAATTTTACCCACTCCCACCATCGCTTCATCTGATAGACATCAGTATGTTCTCTGTATATATTAACTCTTGTTTTTGTTTTGTTTTGTTTTCCCACATATAGGTGAGATCGTGCAGTATTTGTCTTTCTCTAACTTATTACACTTAGCATAATTCCCTTAAGTTTCATGGATGTTGCTGCAAATGGCAAAATTTTCTTTTTATGGCCAAATAATATTCCATTGTGTGGTATGTATACATGCATGTGTTTACACACATGCACACATATACATACCATATTTTCTTTATCCATTCATTGATATTTAGCCACTAAGGTACATATATCTTTTTGTTTTCTGTAGATAAATACTAAAAGTGGAGTTGCTGAGTTATATAATAATTCTATTAGTTTTTTGGAAGAACTTCTATACTGTTTTAAAAAGGGACTGCACCAATTTGCATTCCCATCAACATGGAGTGTCTTCCCTTTTCTCCAAAAACATTTCTATTCTTTTGGATGATAACCATTTTAAAAGGTGTTATGTGATATCTCATTGTGGTTTTAATTTGCATTTCCCTGGTGATTACTGATGTCGAGCATCTTTTTATATGTCTATTGGCCATTGGTATGTTCTTTTTGGAAAGATGTCTATTCAGCACTTTTTTTAACCGGATAGTTTGATTTTCTTGCTATTGAGTTGTATAAATTATATACATATTTTAGATATGTAATTTTCCTCTCTGTTTCATATATATAGAAGTCCTTTTTTCTTTTGAATAATTCATATTTTAAAAGTGCTTTTTAATGGTCCCCTGTAATAACTTTTAATCAAATACTATAGTCTTGTTCCCATCCTTATTCCTCTGTGACGTCTTGCTTTCATCAAAAATGTTTTTCCTCCCTTAACTTCCCTGAGTTTCTATACTATGGGTTTTTTCCTTCCTCTCTGACTATCTGTCTCCATTTTGAGCCCTTATTCCTCTGTCTGATTCAAAATAGTTTTATATGGTTTAGTTCTTGGACATCCTCTCTTCTCTACATTCTGTCTTTGGGAGTATTCATCTATTATTATGGCTTCTATATTTCACTTCTCTGTAGGTATTTCCAATCTATATCCCCAGACTATTTTCTCATTCATACTCTTATCTTCTTTTTTAATATTCAATCAATTTCTAAGTTGCAGAGGACAGAAAATAAGTTTAAGACAACTCCACCATTAAGTAGCAGTTTTTCTGTGTATGTGTGATTTGAATTAAGTCATCTGTAAATGAGAAGACTATTACCTGACTCATTATAACAAATTATTTTTAGGCTCAAATGAGAAAGAGGGTGTGAAAAAATTTCTTAATGATTTAAATTAAAGCTAAGGAAAACAAATTAGCTTGCCAAAAAACTCCTCACCATTTCACTCAGAATAAATGTTAAAATGCTTACAGTTGTTAACAAGATCCTAGGTAATCTGATTTGCTGTTCTCTCTGATTTTATTTTTCCTGTTCATCATTCTGATCCAGCCACATTGAAAACCTCAGGAACATTATTTAGGATTTTTGCCCTGGTTCTTCTCTCTACTTAGAACATTATTTCCTCAGATTTCCATTTGTCTATTTCTCCCCTTCAAATAATTTGCTCAAATGTCAATTTCTCACTGTGGCTAATCTTATCATACCTTTTTTTTTTCCGTTTTTAAACCAAGTTCTGGCCAGTTTTATTAAAGGAAAAGTGTTCATGATTTCCTTTTTTCACCAGTCTATTCTTTCATACTTTTATCCTCACCCCTTGCACTCCAATCCTCACCTCATCTACTTTTTTCTATAGAGTTTGCTACCTTTCAATACATAATTTACTTACGTGTATTTTGTGTATCTGCTGGTAGAAAGTAAGCTCTGGAAGGACAAAACTCTTTGTTTCATTTACTAATATTACCCAAAAGCCCAAAAGAGTGGCTGGCACTCAGTACTTACTGAATAAATCAATTAATGTGGCATTTATTAGGTAATAAGAAAAATGAATAAAAACAATTCTGGGCATTTTTAAGAGTTCAGATGATACTGGAGAGTATGAATTTTTAGTGTACCCAGTTCAATAATTAATTTATTCATTTGCTCATTAAACCAGAGTAAAGAAAGAAGTATTTGAGCTGGGTCATGAAAGATAAGAAAGGTTTTGACATGCAGAGACTGTGGATAAGTTTCTATCCATGAACATTCAGCTAGTTAATAGTGGAGCCAGGCTATAAAAATGCATTATGAGATGGAAGATCAGAGTATGATGTTGAAAGATGATATTAACATAAGGAAGAAACAAAATTTACAGTCCAGAAGCCAGACAAAATGAATGGTGGGAGAGACACAGGGTTGGAAACTGGCATAATAAGCATGATGAAAGCCTAAGGAACATAAAACCATCAACAAAAAATTGTTATGCCTCTATGTGAGATTTTCTAAAAGAAATACTACACAATAAAATAAATAGAAGGAAGATGAACTAAGTTCTTTTTTGTAGTTAAATTGTAAACATTTAGACGCATAATGTAGCATTGCTAAGACTTGGTTCCTACACAAATATTGGTGAATGGACTAAAATTCAGTATTTTTCATCTTTCAGTGAATATTAAAATCATCCTGGAAAGCTGTTGCACATGCACATTGTTAACTCCATCTCAGAATTTAATTTGGTATGGCTGGGGTGGAATCCATGGACCTGTATTTTAAATAAATAATCCAAACTGATATCCAAGTTCTCTTCCACCTAGTATATTCTGTGATTTGATGTGGTTCATAAGACACCAGAAACTTTCTATAATAGATAAATAACATTTTACTTTTTCTTTTCTTTTCCTTTTCTATTCTTTTCTTTTCACTTTATATCTCAGCCTGAAGCAAAGTGGATTCAAAAGCTGCTCTGAAGAACAATTGAGCGCTTTGTTTCACAGAATGACCTTACCACAGTAAACTCCAGTTACTCTCAAATGAGCATTTCTACTTCTGTGGGACTGTAATAAATAAAAACAAGTCTTCTGTGAGTACCAGGATCTGATTCTTTTTTGCATGTAATTTACAGAGGTGCTTTATAGAAGTGTTTGCTTAATTTATTAAATGTCTGAACCAAAATACTGCAGCATTTTACCCCATGTTCTGAAGCTTCAGTTTAGAAACTGTTTATGAGTTTAGATTAAAACTTAGTGATCTTCCTTTAGATGCACTTACTGTGTTGAATTTCTCTTTTATGTATCATTAAGAAAGAATAAATACAATGGAAGGAAGTAAACAAATCTTTCACAGCCTTAAAAGAAATAGAATTCTATGTATATAGTAATTCTCATTTCCCACAAATGTATATAGAGTTCTCAATGTAATCATTTACCTTTAGGCAAATTTTCCTTTAGTTTATTAGCTTATTTAATAAACTGCAAGTATCCCTGGAATAAAAACATGTATTTGTCAATTATTTTATATCTTTTCATGATTATGCTTGTCACATTCTTTCCTGAAATTATGAAAGGGGTATGGGAGGAAAGATAAATAATAGATAGATAGACAGATAGATGATAGATTATTGTCTCAATACTACAAACTGGATAACATATAAAAATAGAAATTTATTTCACATCATTCTGGAGGCTGGGGAGTCTAAGATCAAGGTGCCAGGAGATTTAATGTCTGTTAAGAGCCTATTTTCTGGTTCATAGACAGTCCTTCTCACTGTGTCATCACATGGTGGAAGGGGACTAGTAAGCTTTGAGGAGTTTCTTTTATGGAAACACTAATGTAGTTCATGAGGGCTCCACCCTCTCAAAGCATTTCCCAAAGGTCCTACCTTTGGGGCATTAATCCCCTTCCTAATACCAACACACTGGGCATTAGAATTTTAACATAAATTTGGGGCAGCATAAATATTTAGTTTATAACAATGATATATTTGCAGATGAAGTTTGATATAAATATGGAGACATCTTTAACTTCACCCAGCCTGCTTTCTACCTTTTTGTTATAATCTTCACTTCCATGTGTTCTCAGAAATGACTACATTTCAGATACAACTCTTAAAACAGTGTCATTTTTCGAACCCATTTGATTATTTACATATGACCTAAGTTACAAGTGCTTTTAATTGTAACATTATGAATAGAAAAAGTTTAGAAATAATCAAATTACTTATCAATAAGTGATCAATTGAAAATATAATAGTAATTCTCCACAATGAAATGCGATTTGTGAAAAGGAATACAGAAATTCTCTATGTGGTGAGATGGAAAAATCTCCAATTTAAATTTAAGTGAAATACATCAAGGTACTGAAGAGTCTATATGCTTTACGAGCTGTAATATGTTTTAAAGATTTTTTATTTTTAGACAGAGGAAGAGGGAGGGAGAAAGAGAGGGAGAGAAACATCAATGTGTGGTTGCCTCTTGCACACCTCCTACTGGGGACCTGGCCCGCAATGCAGGCATGTGCCTTGACTGAGAATCAAACCAGTGACCCTTTGGTTCTCAGGCCAGCGCTCAATCCACTGAGCCACACCAGCCAGGGCTGAGCTGTCATATTTTTCAAAAGGATGAAAGAGAATATGTATTATACATATGTATGATACATATATGTATCATACATATATATAGATTATATATTATATATGTATAATGCAATATATCGTGCAAATGTAATATACTATGTATATATAATGTGTAACATTATGTATTATATGTGTATAATGTATCACACGGATGTAATATACATATTATGTATAATATATTGTACATGCATATATACATATATATGCATGTAGTATATATTATGTTTTGTTGGGAACCTCCCTGCCTGGTTTCAGAAGCTGTAATACCCCCATGGCTAAGGCTGAGTGAGCAACCTTTGGAACATAAGCCACTAAGGATACAAAGCTTATCTCCCTGTCAGGAGCACCACTTGTGCTTCTTTTACTTCATCCATAACTGACCCCCAATGCTTGATCTGTTAGCCAATGACGGGTACGATCCCCCAAGGAGGCAATGACTTAAGACAGGCATGATCACAGGGAGGCCCCAGGGAAGGATTTGGGGGGCTATAGCAAAAGGGGGTGATGGACCCTTGCCCCTCAGCTTTGACAAAGCCTGAATTCTCATTCTGTCTGCGAGAAGTCTCCTAATCTCTTGGCTGCCTTACTTCCCTGCCTGACTTAAGCCTGAAACAATGACAGAGGGTGGTGCAGCCCTGTGCTGGAAAGGGTGGGTTCCCCAGGTGATCAGGCCTAAGAAAGAATACATAACATGCTTTGAAAACTGCTTTGCTAGGTATGCTCTCAATTAAATGATAAGGGTCCAAGCAGGAAATGAGTTTGTTTCCCAAAGTTTTGTAGCCCTTTAGCTAATAGACCCTGACTCAAAATAAGCCCTTCATAGTTCTTTGTATGCTATCTATTGTTTGATCATTACTGCCTGACAATGATTAATGAGCTTTCCCTGTACTCCTGTGCAAAATGAACCCAATAAAAGCTTGTCAAGGCAAGGGCATGTGCTCTCTCCTCTTAAGAGAGTGGCCAGGCTGCTCTGAGGCACTCTCCCCTTGTGAGGGTAGTTGTGCCATCCCCTTTCCTCCACAGGACTCAGTAGTCCACGTGAATTTGTCTCGTATCTCATCCATAACAAAACAGACACTGCAGGCCAGTGCCCATGCCAATGTATAATATATTATAACATGTACAATATATTATGTACAATACATTATACATGTTAACATGTTATAATATATGCACATGTTATACACATTAGTATATTACACACATTCTCATAACATGTATAATATATTATACACGTTAGAAGTATATTATACATGGCGTGTATAAAGGTGTAATATATTACATATGTTGTGTGTAATATTATTCATATATTATGCATAACAAATATATCATACATGATATGTATGATATACTTCTAACACATTACACATGTATAACATCCTTACCTGTTATGTATAATATGCATGTTATGCATATATTATATATAACATGTCTAATATATTAGACATGTTATGTATAATATATTGTACATATTTTATAATGTTATGTATAATATATTATATATTATAGGAAATGCATAATATACGTATTTCTAACTTTTTAAAAATATATTCCCTCCAGAAGACATCCAGCCACATAATATGAAAAACAGAGATTTATTGAACAAGATACAGGATACAGGGAACATTGTACATAAGACAATGATGCCTCAGTCCCCTTCAAAGTAGGCACCTTGGGATCTCACACAGTTTTCCCAATCGCCATCAGCTGCCCTGTTGTATTTTCCTGAATCTCATCAACAGTCTGAAATCTCTTCCCTTTCAAAGGTGATTTTCGTTTTGGGAAAATCCAGAAGTCACAGGGTGCCAAATCTGGGCTGTAGAGTAGCTGAGTCACCTGGGTAATTTGATGTTTCACCAAAAAAACTCTGCATGAAACATGATGCATGAGTGGGTACATTGTTGTGATGAAGCTGCCAATCACCAGTTGCCCATAGTTGTGGCCTTCTGAATCATCTGAATAGTTTCCATGGAGGGATGTTCAAGTTCAACACAAAACCTGATGCAGATTTGTTGCTCTACTCAGTCAGTCATTTTGAATGCAGTGGCCACACAGTACACATGCTCACTCAACAGTGTCTACCACCTCAACAGTGTCTACAACTCCACTGACTAGTACAGTGGAGTTGTCATTGTTCATGCATGTGCATTCTAGGCCACTCTCCTTGGCTGCTGGGTTACATTGATGTTGCATAAATTGTTCTTATTATATTAACAATGGCTGGGATTTTTCTGGATAGACCTCATGTGTATGTGTGTATGAGCATTTATAAAGAAGTTCTGGAAGGGTATAAAATAAAAGTGATAATCTATAAAGGAAAAATGGTGTTTGGAGAAATAAATAAAAGAGGAACAGGAATGAAGTTTGGATCCAATGCTGATAGTCAGCCAGTATGAAAGAATAGACCTATACTGGTTGATAAAATATGGTTGACCCTTGTACAGCATGGGTTTGAACTGTGTGAGTCCACATATACATGGATTTTTTCAATAAATATGAACAGTACTCTAAATGCATTTTCTCCTCTTCCTTGTAGTTATCTTAATAACATTTGCTTTTCTGTAGCTTACTTTATTGTAAGAATACAGTATATAATACAGATAACATACAAAATATGTGTTAATCAACTGTTATCAGTAAAGCTTCCAGTCAACAATAAGCTATTAGTAGTTAAGATTTTGGGGACTCAAAAGTTATACATGGATTTTCAATTGCATGAGGGTTTGGTGCCCCTAATCCCTGTGTTGATCAAGGGTAAACTGTACTTACAAAATAGTTGGTAAATGGTAGCTACACTGTTAACCCTCCACCTTAAATGTCACTTTGGCCTTCACCCTGGAACTTCCCCTGAGGTATCTTCCAGGTATCAAATACTAAAGCATAATAAGAAATATGAAAGACTTCTTAAAGGAAACACTGGTTAAGGGTAAAGGAGAAAGGAAGCAAGAGTAGGTCAGGATATCCTTGAGACCCTCAAGCAGTTCTGACCCTTGTAAAAGAAGAAATGAAAGAATGGAAAGATGGGTAAGAAGAGCCTCAGACTACAGCAGCTCAGTGAAAGTCCCAAGCAGGCCACTGAGGAGCCCTGAAAAGTGGAACTCCCTTTTAACCCAGAGATCCCACTTCTGGGAATATACCCTAACAATCCTAAAACACCAATACAAAAAACATTTGTACCCTTATGTTCATAGCAGTGCGATTTACAATAGCCAAGTGCTAGAAGCAGCCTAAGTGCCCATCAGTAAATGAATGGATCAGAAAACACTGGTACATTTATACAATGGAATTCTATGCAGCAGAAAGAAAGAAGGAGCTCCTACCTTTTGCTACAGCATGGATGGAGCTGGAAAGCATTGTGCTGAGTGAAATAAACCAGTCAGAAAAAGACAAATATTGTGTGGTTTCACTTATATGTGGAATCTAATGAATAAAATAAACTGATGAACAAAATACAGAAACAGAAGCATAGATACATGGAGCAGACTGACAGCTGTCACAAGGGAGGGGGGAATTGGATGAAAGATGGTGAAGGGATTAAGCAATGAACATTAATGCAAGAAGCAAGAACCCAAAAAGAGTCTGTTATTCCCACTATGTTTAGGAAACAGAGTGCCAGGTTTGAGGAAGCCAAGACATAGAACATACAGAGCAGAGTACTAGTGAGGAGAAGTCTACATAAAGTTAGATCTCTGGAGACTTATAAAGGCTTCCCCTCCAGTGTTCCACTAAGTTCTCATCAAGTATGTGAGGAAACCTAACTTCAGACCATCAGAAAGAGGCAGGCAGAAAAATTCCTGAACCTCTGACAGGGGCTTAAAGACTTCACATTTCCAAAAGGCAAAGTCAAGAAATACCCTAATGAGTGAGACATCAGATAAAGTACTCAGAAGAATATTACCCCAGTAGAGAGAACAAATTATTTTAGACCAAAATACTTTGGTAACTTCTGCTATCACCTAATAACCCTTAATTTTTTTTTAAAAAAGAAAACAAAGCACACTTCAAAATAAACTGCTTCCAAGTATCATAATTGCATCTAACAGCAAAGTTTAAAAACAAAGTAATAATAAACAAATCTGGCATCCAACATTATAAAATTCATAATTTTGGGCATCCGATCAAAAAGTACCAGACAAGCAAAGAAGCAGGAAAATATAACCTAAAATGAGGAGAAAAATCAATCAATAGAAACAGTTCCCCAAATGGCACAGATAATTAAGTAGACAAGGTTACGAAAACAGCTATTGCTAAATGTATTCTACATGTTCATTGCTTACTCACAAAGTCATAAATATACTTTGTTATGTTAGATAACTTGGGACAGACTTTCATGTATATGCAAAACTGAGTTAAGATTCATTATCTTTTTACTCTGTGGGTATCCAATTGATCAAGCATCAATGATTGACAAAGAGACCTCTTGGCCTCTTGGCCAAGAAACCTCTTGCAATGCAGGTGTAACCAGTGTCACAAAGTGTTCATATATGAACGTCTTCTTTTGCTTTAGTCTGTTTTATTAGTGTATTTTTCTAAATCTCCAGAGTTTTTATACCTTTAGGAAACTTTAAAGGAAACTGACACTTTCAGGGCTCATTTCTGGTGGTCTCTTTCCCCATGTCCCCCAGTTGCCAGTTCATAAATCCATCTGTTACACCAAGGTGATCTTACCTGCCCCTTTTTCTACAACATGGCTTAGAGTCATGGTAAATTGAGTAATGTCTGTCATGCCTGACTCACATCCACGGAAACTCTGGAGAAAGAGGGAGTTGCCTTCTTTCAGTTAGTGGTATCACTTTGCCCTAAAGTCACTTCCCAAACCTTAGTTTTTCAGTACTAAAGTTGTTAGACATTCAACAATGAATGAGATCCCAGTTGCTTCTTCAATAAGACCTCCCCAAACATCATGAGTGAGTTTCTTTGGGCCTCTGATATTTTGAATATCTCCTCCTAGTAAACATTTCTGTTGGGATGCCTAAAATATTTTGCATCTCAGTACTGAAACATCTCTAAAATAACGTATGCACTAGTCCTTTCAAGACAAAACTATATGTTTGTGAGGTCTGTTTCCAGTATTCTGTACTTGTGAAAATAGGGCTCAATCTGAAATCCTTTATTTCGGAAATGGTGGCATTCTTCTTTATCTCCACTAGGGGTCATAAAAGCCCTACTTTTTTTTTTTTTTAATGCTGCTGTGGTTTCAAAGTAATTCAATTTCATATACGAATGCATTGACTACCCTGTGTAAAGTTTTAAGCTGCGCAGTTATGCTTGGGAATCACAGATAGTTATTATTGAGAATAAAATGTCATCAAAATTTGACAGTTTTGATTAAACAATCACCACTGCAATATGTGCAGAGAGGAAGTAGCTCATTTTATTTTCAAAACTGCACACAATGTTCTTGGCCAAGAAACCCTGGGTGTCTAAATCATACACCGTATTTCTATTTTATTTTATTTCATTTCAAGAAAGTATTAAGTGGTTTATTGAAATTCCAGACCCAGTTTATTTCACTAGCTACTTCACATACTCATATTATGCATTGAAATATTAAGCATATTTTTATTGTTGTTCAAGTACAGTTGTCTGCATTTACCCTCCACCACTTCCCTCTCCACCCCAGCCATCCCCATCTCCCTCCCCTGATTCCACTCCCCCCTTGGTTTTGCCCATGTGTCCTCTATAGTTGTTCCTGAAAACCCTTCCCCCCTTTATTTTACATAATGAAAACATGCAGCATGGTCCATAAACCAAATACTTTTTCATGTGCATTATTTTTGTGAACATTTTAAAATTTATTATTTTCTGTTTATATTTTTGGAGTTTACTGCGTGACATTGGTTAATAAAATTACATAGGTTTCAGGTGTGCAATTCTATAGTGCATCATCTGTATATTGTACTGTGTGCCCACCACCCCAAGTTAAGTCTCCTCTGTTTATTTTTTGTAAGAATGTTTTCCCATTACCTGATTCTTTTCCATTTAACATGGTTTTTATGTACATTCAAGCCAGAGTGGTAATGATGAGCTCAACCCCTCCCTAATAAAATAGTACTTACATATGAGTAGCCAAAAAAAAGTCTAGTCTCAACAAAAAATAGAAACTTAGTGACATTATTCAAATGTAGTGATTCTCTTTAAATGTATCTTATTTTATCCCTTTGAAATAGATTTATTAAAGCTTGCTACAGTGTCTGTCGTCTCCCCTCCTTTCTTTCCCCAAACCCCAAGTTTATTGAGATATAATTCGCATATAACTTTGTGTAAGTCTAAGGTGTACAACATATGAATTAGATACACTTATATTTTGAAATCATTGCCACAATAAGGTTAGTTAATAAATTCAATACCTCCCATTACATTTATTTTGTGCTGAAAACATTTAACATTTGTTGTCTTAACAAGTTTCAAGTATGTAATACAGTATTGTAAACTACAGTCACCATGCTGAATATTAGATTCCCAGAACTTATTCTTTTTCAGCTGGAAGTTTTTAACATTTGACCAACATCTATGTATTAGCTGCAACCCCCAGCCTCTGGACTCCATTATTCTGCTCTGTTTCTATGAGTTTGGGTGGGTTGTTTCTCAATTGCACATAAACCAGAGATCAAGTATTTATCTCTCACTATTTTATTTATTCCACTTAGCATAATGCCCTTAAGGCCCTTTCATGTTGTCATAAATGTTGGAATTTCCTACTTTTTATGGCTGAATAATATTCCATTGCATATAATACTGCATTTTTGATTCATTCCTGTGTTGATGGACACAATTTGTTTCCATGTGTTGTCTACTATGAACAATGCTGCAACAAATGTGGGTGCAAATAACACTTTGAAATGGTAATATCATTTCATTTGTCTATATACTCAGAGGTGGGATGGCTGGGTAATATGATAGCTCTACTTCCTTAGTTTTTGAGTGCTCTTCCTACTCTTTTCCAAAGCGGTTGTACTAATTTACGTTCTCATCAAAGGCATGCTAGGGCTCCCTTTTGTCCACACACTTGCCAACACTTGTTATTTTTTTGTCATTTTGATAACATCCATTTTACCAGGCTTGAGCTGATAGCTCATTATGATTGAGATTTGCATTTTGCTGATCAATAGTGATGTTAAGCATCTTTTCATATACCTCTAAGCTATTTGTATATTTTCATTGGAAAGTGTCTATTTAGGATCTCTGCCCATTTTAAACTTCATTATTTAGGCTCTTTTTGCAACTGACATATATTTTAAATATTAAGACTGTAACAGATATATGACCTGTGTGTTGTAGCCTGTCATGGCCAGGCAGGTTCACTCAAGATTCAGGGAGATGCAATAATATTCATGGAGCTGTTGGGATGCCTCACATGCCTTTACTCATGGGTGGGCAAGTGACACACGCTGCAAGCTGGTGTCCCCCTGCACATCTCTGCATGTCTCTTTATGACACCCGCGCCACCAGTATGGCACACAGTAGAATATTAAATTGTTGTATCTAACCACCTACTTGAAATTTCTTTGTAGATTCTACTAGGTATCTCAAACTTAACATACCTTAAAAATACTCTTAACCTATCGTGAATTTATTCCTCCCTAATCTTCTCTACCTTAGTAAATGACACCACCATTCACCTCTTTGCTCTTTTAAAGCCTGGATATCATCTCTATTCTTCTATTTTCCTTATCCCCCACGTGTAATCAATCAGTAAGACTAATACACCTTGCTTCCAAAGTCATTCTGAATCATCCCACTATGCTCCATCTCAATCACTACTACCTTCCTGATCCCAATCACCATTTTTTCCTGCAATACTGCAAGAGTTACTAACTAGACTTGCTCTCTCTGCTCTGCACTGCTTAAAACATTATAGTGGTTTTCTATTACATTCAGAATAAAGTTCAAACTTCTTTCTTAGGCTTTCAATGACTGCATTATCTAGGCCCTATCTGTTTTCCACCCTCACCTGTTACCACTTTTTCCTTCTTCTCTTATGATCTAGCCAAAGTGCATCCTTTGTATTCCTCATACATGTCAAGACTGTTTTCTTGCCAAATCATTACATAGGCTGTTTCCTCAGTTTGAAATGCCCCTCCCCAGATCTTTTCATTACTAATCCTTTCCATCATTTAGTTTTTTTAAGCTTAAATGGTATTTCTTCA
Source organism: Phyllostomus discolor (assembly GCF_004126475.2). Lineage (NCBI taxonomy): Eukaryota > Metazoa > Chordata > Mammalia > Chiroptera > Phyllostomidae > Phyllostomus > Phyllostomus discolor. Next base: position 102,757,669 of record NC_050198.1, read on the forward strand.
GAGAAGCCTTCTGTGATAGCTGTATCTTATGCTATCCCCTCTCCCAACAGCTGTACAGTCACTCTCCAAACCTTGAATCCCACTTTAGTTCTCTTTATAGAATGTATCTTTATCTAAAATTATATATTTATTACCATGGCCAGGTAGTTCAGTTGGTTAGAGTGTCACCCCATATACCAAGGTTGCAGGTTCTATCCCTGGTCAGGGCACATACAAGGATCAAGCAATCAAGGAATATATAATTAGAACAACAAATCAATGTTTCTCTTTCCCTCTGCACTCTAAAAAAAAAAAAGAATTAATCAATGGCTGCATATAAAATGGAACAAAAATTAGTGTTTCTCTCAAATTTTAACAAAATGAAATTACTTATTTATTCATTACATTCAACAATAGAATTCAGGCTATATTCACCCGGTGAAAATTATAATTTTTAAAAGATTTTTATTTATTTATTTTTAGAGAGGGAAGGGAGGGAGATAGAAAGAGAGAAACATCTAGAGAGAGAGAGAGAGAAACATCAATGTGAGGTTGCTGGGGGTTCTGGCCTGCAACCCAGGAATGTACCCTGGCTGGGAATCGAACCTGGGACACTTTGGTTCCCAGCCCGCGCTCAATCCACTGAGCTATGCCAGCCAGGGAAAATTATAATTTTTGTTTAAATTCTTGTATCTACAGTTCTAAAAGCATTTTATGGAAATTCCATTTTATGCTTCTGCCCCCTTTGTTAAATATTAATTGACTGTAGAGACTTGGCTTTATTTCTGGGCTCTGTGTTCTGTTCCATTGGTCTATGTGTCTGTTCTTATGCAAGTGCCAGGCTCTTTTGATTACAGTGGCCTTGTAATAGTTTGATATCAGGTATTGTGATTCCTCCTGCTTTGTTCTTCTTTCTCAAATTGCTGCAGCTATTCGGGGTCATTCATGGTTCCATATACATTTCTGAAATGTTCATTCTATACTGTGAAATATGTCGTGGGTACTTAATAGGGATTGCATTGAATCTATAAATCCCTTTGGGTAGTATGGCCAGGCTTGATCCCCAAAATATGTAAAGAACCCACATGACTCCACTCCAGGAAGACAAAAAACCCAATTAAAAAATGGGCAAAAGACTTGAATGGGCACTTCTCCAAGGAGGACATATAGAGGGCCCAGAGACACATGACAAGATGCTCAGCATCACTAGCCATCAGAGAGATATAAATTAAAACCACAATGAGATATCTCCTCACACCAGTCAGAATGGCCAACGTAAACAAATCAACAAACAAGTGTTAGACAGGATGTATAGGAAAGGGAACCCTAGTGCACTGTTGGTGGGAATGCAGACTGGTGCAGCCACTGTGGAAAACAGTATGGAATTTCCTCAGAAAACTAAAAATGGAACTGCCTTTTGACCCCACAATTCCACTGCTGGGATTATACCCTAAGAGCCCTGAAACACCAATGCAAAAGAACCTATGCACCCCAATATTTATAGCAGCACAATTTACAATAGCCAAGTGCTGGAAGGAACCTAAATGCCCATCAGTAAATGAGTGGATCAAAAAACTATGGTGCATTTACACAATGGAATTCTATACAGCAGAGAGAAAGAAGGAGCTTATATACTTTGTGACAGCATGGAGGGAACTGGAGAGCATTGTGCAAAGGAATAGCCAGGCAGTGAAAGACAGATACCATATGATCTCGCCCTTAACTGGAACATAATCAACAAAAGAAGAATGCAAACAAAATATAACCAGAGTCATTGAAATTAAGATCAATCTAACAATAGCCAGAGGGGAGGGGGGAGGGGACAGTGAGGAGAAGGGTTTTCAGGAACTACTATAAAGGACAGATGGACAAAACCAAGGGGAAGTGTGCAAGCAAGGGAAGGAGGTGGGTTTGGAAGGGGTGGTGGGGATGGGTGGGAAGAAAATACAGACAACTGTAATTGAACAACAATAAAATAATAATAAGAAAGAAACCATAACCTGGGAAACTACATCCAAAGAAAGTATACCCTGAGAAACCATATCTGAGGAATCTATACTGTGTATTCTAAGAAACCATATCCTAAAAGACAATATCCTAAAAAAACATATACTGAGAATCCAAACTGTGCATCCTAATAAACTATGCCCTAAGAAATAATGTCCTAAAAATAATATGTATCCTAAGAAACCATATCCTAAGAAACCATATCCTAGGAATGCAAATGATATATTTTAAGAAACCATATCCTGAGAAACAATATCCCAATAAAAGATATCCTAGGAATACAAAGTATATATTCTAAGAAACCATATCCTAAGACACCATTGAGTAAGAAACCATATCATAGGAAACTACATCCTAAGAAAGTATATCCTGAGAAACCATATCTAAGGAATCCATACTATGTATTCTGAGGAAGCATATCCTTAAAAACCATATCTTAAAAAACCATGGCCTAGAAAATCATAATAATTATCCTATGAAACCATATCCTAAGAAACCATATTCTAAGACGACATTACTTAAGAAACCATATCTTAAGAAACCAGATCCAAGGAATCAAATCTATTTATCCTAAGAAACCATATCCTATGAAAACATATCCTAGGAATCTAAACTATGTATCCTAAGAAACAATATCTAAGAAACTATACCCTAAGAAACCACACTCTAGGAAAATACACTATGTTTCCTAAGAAAATATATCCTAAGAAACCAATCCCAGGAAATCATAATATGTATCCTTACAAACCATATGCTAAGAAACCAAATCCTAAGGAACTATATTCTAAGAAACCATATCCTTAGAAACCATATCCTAATAAAGGATATCCTAAGAAACTACTACATTTCCTAAGAAACCATATTTTAGGAAACCATATATGTATCGTAAGAAACCATATCCTAAGGAACCATATCCTAATAAAGGATATCCTAGGAAAATATACTATGTATCCTGAGAAACCATATCCTAGGAAACAATATCCTTAGAAACAATATCCTAATAATGGGTATCCTAGGAAACTATACTATGCATCCTAAGAAACCATATCCTAAGAAACCATATCCTAGGAAACCATATATGTATCCTAAGAAACCATATCCTAGGAAATGATATCCTAAGAAACCATATCCTTAGAAACCATGTTCTAATAAAGAATATCCTAGGAAGCTATACTATGTATCCTAAGAAACCATATCCTAGGAAACCATATATGTATCCTAAGAAACCATATCCTAAGGAACCATATCCTAAGAAACCATATCCTTAGAAACTGTATTCTAGGTATCCAGACTAAGTATCCTAGGAAACCATATCCTAGGAAACCATATATGTATCCTAAGAAACCATATTCTAGGAAATCATAATATGTATCCTAAGAAACCATATCCTAGGAAACCATATCCTAGGGAACCAAATCCTAGGAAACCATGTATGTATCCTAAGAAACCATATTCTAGGAAATCATAATATGTATCCTAAGAAACCATATCCTAGGAAACCATATCCTGGGAATCCAAATTATGTATCCCAAGAAACCATATCCTAGGAAACCATGTATGTATCCTAAGAAACCATATTCTAAGAAATCATAATATGTATCCTAGGAAACCATATCCTAATAAACCATATCCTAGGAATCCAAACTATGTATCCCAAGAAACCATATCCTAAGAAACCATATTCTATGAAACCATATCCTTAGAAACCATATCCTAGGAATCCGAACTTTGTATGTTAAGAAACTATATCCTAAGAAATCATAAGATTCCCCATCCTAAGAAACCATATCCTAAGAAGCCATATCCTAAGATTGGCTTACTATATCCTATAGTGGTTTACTTTACAATATTTATAAAACTACAATATCTAATTTCAGAAAATATAGCAAATGTATCTGAACATCTTGATACAGGAGGGGAAAAAGGCAAGGTCTGGGTTCTAGCCTGCTTACGCAATGAAGTGGAACAGAAGGAAAAGTGAAGGAGAGCTACGTTTGCTTTAACAGAGCAAGTTCTAATTCTAGAAGAAGCTGGCAGTAAAATGACTTAAATTCTACTTTCAAAAATATGTCTCCACTCTAAAAAAAAAAAATACGTCTCCAGTCCTGGCTGGTGTGGCTCAGTTGGCTGGAGCATCATCCCAAACACAAAAAGGATGTGGGTTCAATTTCTGGTCAGGGCATGTACGGTAGACAACCAATTCATATTTCTCTCTCCCACAGATGTTTCTTTTTCCCTTCCTCTTTCTAAAATAAGTAATTCCTTAGGTGAGGAACACACACACACACACACACACACACACACACACAATGTCTCCAATATTTTCAGTTAATCTGTCTCTCCAAGTAAAGAAGAGGGCACTGGGAGAATCATGGGAGAAACAAACTGTAGTCAACTTTTACCTCCTCACCCTGCCCTACAAGTCAACCTAAAGTTAAATCAGGTATAGCCTGGTAGGCCTACATTATTTCAGGGCCCCAGTGACCCAAAGTGCATTATTTTGGAAGCTGATGCTTAAAAGACAAATGCATACTGAAGTAACATTTTGGTGTGTATAAGCTGCTTATAAAGTATTTTAATTAGAAATGGTTATCATATATTTACTAAATGGTTGGGAGCATGGGAAACATAAAAGAAGCAGTAGTAAAAGAGAGATGAAAAAGGTGGTCAATGGGAAAGCAATTTTTGCAGATTTCCCAAGTCTGCTCTAGGTCTATGTTGCTTACCTTTAAGATGCTGAGAAAAATACAAGAGATGCATGGAGATCTTGATTGCTAGGCTCTACATATATTTCTGAACCCTAAATGAAATAAAGTTTTATGTGTACAAATAGCTGTTACAACCTAACGTGGCCTATAAACGTTGGAGGTGGGAGAGGCAGAAGTTATTATTCTACTTGATGCCGATCTTTTTTTGTACTTGACTCTGATCTTAAAATAATTTTTCAAGACTTAGAGACTAAGATTTTAATTTGTTCTTAATGCATAAAAGGTTAAGTTGCCACTTTAAATAACTTGCAGATAAATGCATTTCCTGATAAGTTCTAAAATTATTGTAACTCTTCATTTCCTTTTTCTCTTTTTAAAATTGCTTATACCGTTACAGTTGTTCCCGCTTTTTCTCCCTTTCCCCCTTCCACCCATTCCCACCCTCTCCCCTCCTCTGTCAATCCTCATATCTTCTTCATTTTCTTAAATCCTCTTCCCTTATAAGCATATTAGAAGGGTAATCCTAAAATGAGAAAAAACATTGCAGTTTCAAACATATCAAGGTATATATATAAACAAATATCTTGAAACACTTTTTTTATAACTGGCTCCTAAACAATATACAGCTACTTTCAATGAAATCTGAAAATAGCTGTATGTGTTTATAAAAGAAGACACTGTTTTATACTCAGAAATGATCAAGCAAGGTCAACTGTAAATGTTAGAAAGTTGTAACCTTTTTATTTAGTACCCAGAAAATGCCAGTAATTTAACATGATATGTTGATAAATGTTGCTCACAGAGTTTTAACAAAAACAAAATAAATATAATTTCTATGTCATCTTTGGCATGTTGTAAATTCAAAATTATAGCCATTTCTTTAGCAGCACTGTGAGGGGAAAAAGCACTATCAAGTACACTACTGGGGTGGGGCTTACATGAAAAATGTAGAACAATGAAAACTTTCATGTCAAAAAGAGCAATGCTTTTAAAAAAAACAGTTATAAAGTAAATGATGGTATAAACTCCATGATGTAGTCAGAAAAAGAAAATACAGTTATCTGAAGACTGGGGACCTTTTCTTTCAATAGCCGCATTTACATTTTTAAGTACACATGAATCAAATTTACACATGACTGTTATTTAATGCCGTTTCTGTCTGAAGAGTGCAACAAAAAGCCAGTGAATGTCATATTTTCTATGTCATGAAGTAAGTGTACGAATCCCAAAGTGCTTGGGAACTGTTGGCAAGACAATGTTTGTGGTTTTTTTTTAACTGTGGCTACAGCAAACTATTTACTCTGCATAAATGCAATGTTAACTAATATTACATAATGCTTTTTAAAAATTAAATACAGAAACACCATATTCTCCCTTTTTTGTACTGTGGAATTTAGTTCAAGATAAATTCTCATTTCCAAACCATGCTGGCATTTGAATATTTAATTAGGATTTCTTATATAACTGTCAAAATGGCTATTTCTTGTTAGAACACTTTTATGATCTTAAAAAAATATTTATCATATTAAAAAAACAAATTTACTTTGTTTTTGCTACAAATGGTTTCAACTTCATAGAGAGAGAACTTGAAAACTCAAATGTGACCTGAGCGATATTAGTTGATACAAAAGAAAAAAAGCAAATAACCCTAATTGGTCACACTATTGACAATTTATTAAGAAACTAAAGCACTGAGTACAATGTCTAGAACTGTTCCACATGAAATTAGATGCCTAATAAATAATTTTTGAAGAGACTGATGTACGTAATTAGACAAATAGAATGAAAGCAAAACAGATGCTCTATTGTCCAAGGTTTAGAAATGTGAATACAGAGCAAATCCTAACTCGGTAATCACATATATATTATTTCTAAGAATTTAGCTAAGATTTCTTGCTGGTCAACAAACTAAAAGATACATAATTTGTGCACTAGAATATAAGTAAGCAAGCTTGAATTTCTGTATTCTAAAAATACTTTTCCTTTCTGTTTTTCTTCAGAGTTCAAAGAAAGTTATGCCTAAAATTTAGGAGTTACTATACTTCCAAGTATTAGCAATCAACTTGAATTTTAAGTAATCACGCATTTTGTTAAAATTATATGATGGACTTCACTATATAGTAAGACTAAAAGCAAGAACAGTGCATCATGATTAAAATGTATTTGTGAAAAATCACTATCAGTGCCAACTACAGTCTTGCATAGGAATGCAGAAAACACACTACTGAGTTGCTCTACTATTTATAGCAGTCATTCATTTTGTGATACATGCCAAAATAACCTGAATAAGCTGAAAGTGTAAGAAACTGTTCTAAAAGTTTAATTGCAGTTGACCAATTTATACTCAATATGGCTTGCATTCGTGTTAAGAAATATTGTGATAAATAGGATCTCTGTGTCCTGAAATCTAGTCAAAGGATCTGGAAACTTTGACCCCCACTGACAGTTTGCATTCAACCTTTCCGTGCTCTCCTTTTCTCTGTAAATACAATAGGAGTAGGAGCCCGGGGGCACGGGAAGACTTCTTATGTTCTGGGTCATATACTATGAGAAACGGAAACTACAGATAAATATTGGTTTAACAACAACGGCCTCCCTCCACACCATTCTGTCATAGAAATTCATTGTGATTAAAAAGCATGGAAGGTTTTAAGAGAAAATGTAAATTGAGAAGTAGAAAGCCAAGAACTGTGCAAATAACAACAATAAATGAACAAATGGCAATTTACTGGGGCATACTGCGTAAATGCCTTGCCCAAAAATGTCTTCCCTGATAATAATTAAAGTTTAAATTAATCTCACTTGGTTAGAGTGCCTGAAAATCCAGCAAGTAGAAACTTGCTTGATTAACAGACATCTTTCTTGAAAAATGCCAATTTTCTACTAGTCACTGATGGAAAAATGGGAATGAAATAGCTCTCCTTTCACCCTTTTCACTGAAAATAGCTGCTCTGTGAAAATGGAAGTTCAGATTTGAGGAAGGGGAAGGATGTGAGGTTCTTTTGGGTTACAGAATCTTTTAGGAATAATTTAATCATAGAGTCCTCTGTGAGGTAATTAAATAGGATAGCACGCAGGGGCTGGAGAGCCAGAGGAAGAGAATGTTGAGAATGCCAAAGACATGCTTTGCCTAGTTTAAAGCCTAAGTTTTCTAGTTAACCTTAAGGCCAAGATAAGTGGTTCTCTACCTTATTCAGATATAAAGGGTCTCTTATGGTCAGGAAAATACTATTCAATTAATATAAATAAGTTTCTGTGGTCAGTATTATTTTCGCATGTTTTAATAAAACACCAAGCATCGGTCCTTAAGTTTGTGGGTTGCCTAGAGATACGGAATCCCTTTGGGCTAACCAGAGGTGCTATCAAAATGTTTTACTATGTTTAATTATCAAAGGCAATAAATTATAAAAATCAATGTTTAGGTGTTACTGGATCTAACAAAATAAGTTAAAGTTCAATTTTCCCACAAAATTACCATCTCTGGCACTACATTTTAATTTTCTTGCAATTGGTTTCCTGAGTTTATTCATGATACTATGTGCTTTAGGACATTAGATTGTTAGTCTATCTGGGTAAAATTGGTATTTTTCCCTTTCAGGAAAAAAAAAAAAAACCTACAATATCTTCTCCCTTCCAGACAACGATAAAAAACCCAAACTGTGCTATCATGAAACACTACCAAGAAACATCAACTAGAAAGAAAAGCAATGCAAAATCATTGTTCATGAATCCATTAGAAACCAAGTATTCTGAAATCTTATAAAAAGGATTTTTTACTGTTTAAGTATTTATAGAAGCCCCATCAAAAAAAATGTCCCATTTATGTCTGTGTTTGTTGCGTTGCAGTTGTAGCCAAAATAGACATGATTCGGCATCACTACTTGGGTTCCTTCTAAAAAATGAGGGTATAGTTTAAACCTTCCACTTAAAATAAGGTTGCTCCCTACAACTATTAAGCTACCACGTTTGAATTTTCCACCAGAAAACTCTTGCACAATTGTAAGAAAAACCCAGTGGCATATATATTTCTTTTACACATTGTCAGTCCTCACTCAGTGATGAGGTATTATCATGCTGTTCACTGCTTAATTCTGATTGTTCCTGTCATGAAGGACTGTATGGCATGACCATTCTGTGCAAATTCATTGACAAATTAATTAAGATCATCTATTTTTTTAAAAAAAACTACTGATTATGGAAAGACAAAGTTATTTTTTTATCAGTTTTCATTTTCCAATTTTACTAACCCTAATTCTATTACTAGAAAAGCACACATGGAAATAGTATCTCTGTTCTGAAAAGTTTAACATCAAAATCATACCTCTGAGTTTGTCATATTAATTTTGATAGGAAGCCATAATAGCACAAGGAAGATAATGGCAAGACAAAAATAAGTGCATGAGCACACATTGTTATGTGCAATTACATATAGTCATAAAGCAAAACGAGGAAAGAAAAAGCTAAATTGGGGCATAAAAATCGACAAGATATAATACCAGTCTATTTCTAAGTACTGTTTTCCATGTGACATTAGATGTTCTTTAATGTCTTTGAATTACTGCAAAAAGACATTTCAAAATAAAGACATATACTTTATACATCACATCCAAAAAACAGATCTTTGTGCAGGGAATATATATCACTTACATTATAGAGAATATGTATAGTTTCTTTTATTAAATACCAAAGTTATGTCTCCTAGACTAAATTGTATACTTCAATCAGAAATCAACTCTCTCTCTGAACTAAGCAAAATAAAATACACAGCAAACAGTATACCTAACACGCACAAGTAGTTCATTTATATTCACGAAACAAAACTGTTAAATCCTCCAAGTTTACATTCATGTGTTCTTTCTGTCAGTAGTAGTAGTAGTAGTAGTAGCAGTAGTAGTAGCAGTAGTAGTAATGGTATCTTATTCAACAACACAAAAAGATTCTTTAAAATTTCATCATTTAGATAATACAATACCTAATACACAGTGGTTCTGAATCATAAATTGAATAAGACCGGATCAATTTGGCCAGATTTCTTTTATAATCTAATTTAAAAATGTGTTAAAATTTTATGTAGATTATTAATATTACTTCCTATTTTAAAATTTCAGTTCATCTTTTTGAAAGTTTAATTATTATGTAGCATTGTCTAAAGTTTACTGAAATGCATTATACTATATCATGTGTGCTAAGCTCACAAGCCCACTACAGTAAAATTTCAACTACATTGCCATAGGATTCAAGGTAGACTAATATGCTACACTGTAATTCAAAGCACATGGAAACCCAAAAAACAACAGTGTAGTTTCTGGAAGGACAATAATGTCTAAATCCAACTGGTTCACTTAAAAGTTAGCTTACACAACACCAAGGTAGTGTGAACACCATGTATTTTATTTTCAAAGGCTTAATTATGACCTATTTAGCAGGTCAGAACACCAATATAAAGCCTTTGACTAAAAAATTCTTCACTGTTACTCCAGTTCCTTTAGAGGTGAAATTTACAGAAGCCTTATGGAAATCTTTATTTTTAGATGAGGCCACTTATGGACAATATACAGGTCTGACTGCACACATTATCTGTGATTTAGTTCTTCTGTAAAAACTTTGGCAACAACCATATCAGGAGTTCACATATTAGCACAGAAAACTTTTTCTCTGGCACCAAACTACCATGTCTACATTTCAGTAACTACAGAGTGGAGTTACTACAAAATGAATGGAGTCCTTTGGTTGTGCACAATAACAAGCTTCTACAATACACTTTCAATTCGTTTTTTTTTTTTAAGCCTATCCTTCAGGATTTGATATAAAAAAACTGAAATTGATTGGCATTATACTATATTTGCATCTTGATTATTGGTAATGATCCCCCCAACCATTATTGTATAAAACCAGAAAAATGATTAAAGTAACATTATTTAAAAGGAACTATTGAAGTGAGTGTGCAGAGAAGTTGTTAGGACTTTATGAACACCAATTATATACTTAAGTAAATCTTGGACACTACTGAAAAACAACATTATGAATATCGTGGACCTGTGTATGTTTAATTTTTAATCTCACTCCCCCTAAATAAGGAGGCTTACACAGAATATTCAAGTAATGTAGCAGAAAACAATGCCTTTAATATAAGATTAGGCAAAAGCCACACATTTAATTTTCTCTTTGTCCAGTTTGGCTGAGAAGCACTGGAAATCTTACAAGCCAGTTGAGGTGCGCTTCTTCATACTCCGTCGCTGAGCTAAGCTTGAGGCAGCAACAGGCTCTAGGACTGGTTGGAAGGTCTTGCGAGTCAGGGCCGAATATGTGGCTACTACTGCTCCCTAAAATAATGAGAAATATCACGAAGTAGATAAAAATCCCCGGAGGTGAAAAAAAATGTCCAAGCATATCATGAGAGATTTAACTAGAATACAACTTTTTTTCTCCAGGAAAATAATTAAGAATACTTGATTTGTAATTGATGCTCCCTCGATGAATTAATACCTGATTACTTGTATATTTTTTATTTCATAACTATGTGTCTTATAATATATCACTGTATCAGTATTTGGTCACTACTTTAATATGCTTTAAATTTTTTTTAAGATTTTATTTATTTATTTTTAGAGAGGGAGGGGAGGGAGAGAGAGAGACAGAGAGAGAGAAACATCAATGTGCGGTTGCTGGGGGTCATGGCCTGCAACCCAGGCATGTACCCTGGCTGGGAATCGAACCTGCGACACTTTGGTTCGCAGCCCGAGCTCAATCCACTGAGCTATGCCAGCCAGGAATATGCTTTTAAATATTATCATCAGAAACGCTGTAGGTTGAGAAGGTCAAGAAGAGCCCATGTTTGTTATTTTGAAAAACAGAATAAAACAAATCTACAAATACATCTTTAAAAAATAAAGATAGTTCAAGGCAATTATGTAAGTGCCATCAGTTGATGGCATGCAGTGGCTTTATTAGGTATTAAGCATATGGAAGGCACATAAAAGCATATTTTACCTTAACGACATTTAATGTATCACTTCTATTTGGCTGATCACTCGCCAACTGGTCTCTGTGGGTTATCCATGAGTGTTTTAATACTTGTTCTGTAGTGTACCGCTGATGTGGGTCCATATGTAGCATATGGGAAAGCAAATCCTAAATTAAATGAATATGTATATGAAACACAATATATCAATAAATTTGTTAGTAAATATATATCATTTCACATTTTCTCAAAATATGAAAGCATCAACATATTTTCAGTCTCTTTGATTTGACCTACCCTTAGCAAAAACAAACCTATACTCTGAATAGTTAATTGTCAAAAGAGAATCTTGAAATAGATTTTTCAATACACCATAAATCTCTATTATTTCTAAATCAGGGGGTACCAAATCTGTGGAACTGGAATGTGGTTAGTGAAGGAGAAGGAAAATGTAAAGTAGCAGGAGTTATCCTGGAATGTGCTAAATGGTTAAGAGGAAAAAGGAATTAGTGATCTCAGCTGGTAAGGTGGGCCCCAAAGTATAAGGGTATGTGTATAGAGATACAAGATGGAAGGGAGGAATTCATGTTGTTAATTCACCCAGCAGCTAATGGTTTACTGTATAAAATACTAAAGAAAGCAAAATATAAATCAAAGGTTAGAAACTGACTGATAGCATAGTAGTATTCAGAGTATCATAAGTTTTTCATCAGAATAACTGTGGTTATGCTTATTTTATCTTTGATAATAAAGGTTATAAAAGTAATATAACCTAATGGTGAAACCCAATTGTAAATATATGAAATTATGTGTTAATTTAAAAAATATTTTATTTATTTATTTTTAGAGAAGGGAAGGGAGAGAGAAAAAGAGGGAGAGAAACATCAGTGTGTGGTTGCCTCTCACATGCCCCCTACTGGGGACCTGACTTGCAACCCAGGCATGTGCCCTCACTGGGAATCGAACTGGTGACCTTTTGGTTCGCAGGCTGGAGCTCAATTCACTGAGCTATATCAGCCAGGGCAAAATTATGTGTTAATTTTAAATAAACTCTGCAAGCACATTATTTTAGACAAAGGAGAAGTAAACTCTCCTTAACAAACATCTTCTAAAACAGAAACAAAATCATCATTTTGCAAACTTTTCATCAGTATCAGAAGCCATGAAACTAAAAACTCTAAGGAATAACACCAGAATTTGAATAATGGAAATGACTGAAACTATGTAAAGCAGTAGAAAAACCAATAAAAATCTACTAGAATAAAGGACAAATGGGAATAAATAAATGGAAAGTAATATAAAAAATATAACAGTGGTTACTTCAATAAAACAGACCTAAATGATAATCATAAAAATGATAAATGTTCAACAGCACACGGACTTCTCCCTCTGGCCAAGATGGAATACCAGGGGCTGGACTCACCCACCTGCTTGAAACAACCTTCTCATCTCCTCACCTGAAAAAACCCATAAATATAGGACACAAAAGCTTTCAATAGATCAGAGAGTGGGCAATGAAGGAGAGTGATCCCTAAAAGACAGGAAACAAATCAAGTAAGCCATATGATTACCCCAGCTTACCACCTTGAAGAGAGAGTGTTCAGGCTCTGGTACACATAAGAGAAACCCAGGCAGGGCCTGGCAGTTTCCCTGAGTTGAGGAGATGGAACAGAGAGTTAGAGAAGAGCAAGACAGACAGAGAGTTAGGAGGGCAGACTATCAGAAAGGTGAGAGGATCAGAGAGAGAACTACAGAGACCTGAAGAAGGTCTCCTGTAAGTATTCAGGAGATTACTGATAAACCTGTATGTGTGTGTGGTGGTGGGGCAAGACTACCAAAGGCAATGGGAAGAACTATCTAAAAGGATTATAGAGAAATCAGAACTCCCATGTTGGAGAATATTGCCTGTTCCCACCAGCTAGACTGGAAAATTTCCTAATTCATGAAGTATTTGGTAAAGTACTTAGAAGCAACTTGCCTGAGTAGTGAATAGCCCAAGCCTAAAAAAATATTAAAAGGAAAACCTAAAACTACCAAATTATTTCTCCAACTTAACTGTGATGCAGAATAAATTTCAAGAATATTTATAGAAATAAAAATATGTCCTGCATCCACTGGAGTAAAATTCACTATGCCTGGCTTCTTAGCAAAAATCACCAGGTATACAAAAAGAAGGAAAAAAAATGCACAATGAGGAGAAAAAAATCAATCAAATTTGACCCATGACTGACACATGTTAGAATCACCAGATAAGGACATTAAAAACATTTAACATTCCATTCCACAGGTTCAAATATTAAGTGGGAACATAGTAGGTGTAAAAAGATAGAAATTGAACTTGCAGAGATGAAAACTAAATTGTGAGACAAATAAACTAATGAGATTAATAGCGAATTTGGTATGGTGAATAAAAAGACTGGTAAAGACATAGCAATAGATACTATCCAAGAAAAACAGAGTGTGAAACAAAAAAGCAAAGGAGAAGAGCATTAGTGAGCTGGGGGACAACCTCAAGCAGCATAATACATTTAGTACATTTACTGTCCCAGAGAAAAAGAGGGAAAGCAAAAAATATTTGAAGAAATAAAGGCTCCAACATTTCCAAATTTGATGAAAACTATAAACCCATAGATCCAAGGCACTCAATGAACACCAAGTACGGAGCTTATAGTAAAACAAAGACAAGGATAGCAGTAGATTTCTTACCAGAAAAATTCAAATGCCAACACAATAGACCTCCTAAAAACTAATGGGTCAAAGAAGAAATCAAAAGGGAAATATAACAATGAACAAAAATGGATTAATAACATACCAGAACTTATGAGAGGCAGCAAAAGCAGGGGTCTAAGAAGGAAGTTTAAACCAATGAATGCCTACATTAAGGAAAAAGAAAATCTCAAAAAAAAAACCCCACAAAAAAACAAAACAACCTACACTTTTACTTCAAAGTCCTAGAAAAAAGTCCAAAATTAGCAGATGAAAGTTGATAGTCAAGATCAAACAAGAATAATGAAATAAAGACCAGAAAACAACAGAAAAGATCAATGAAACTAAGAGCTGGTTTTTGAAAAGATTGACAAACCTTTAGTTGGACTACTCAAAAAAAAGACTCAAATGAAATAAAAATAATACCATAATGATACCAGTAATAATTACAAATAATACTGCAGAAATACAAAGAATCATAAGAAACTACTATGAAAAAATTATATGCCAAAGAACTGGATAAACTAAAAAATGGTAAATTCCTAAAAACATATAATGTACCAAAACTGAATCATGAAGAAGTAGAAATCCTGAAAAGACCAATTAGGTGTAAAGACACTGAAGCAGTAATCAAAAACCCCACAACAAAGAAAACCACAGGGTCAGATGGTTTCACTAGTGAATTCTACCAAACAGTTAAAGAAAAACTAATACCAATTTTTCTAAAATTCTTTTGAAAAGCAGAAAAGGAATAAACACTCCCAAACTTATTTTATGAGGCCAGAATTACTTTGCTATCAAAGCTAGGTAAGGACACTACAAGAAAAGAAAATACAGGTCAATATCACTGATGAATATACATGTAAAAATTCTCAACAAAATTATAGTACACTAAATTCAACATTACATTAAAAACAACATACACCACAATCGATTGGAGTTTATCCATGAGAAGCAAGAATGGCTCAACATACACAAATCAATAAATGTGAATTACCACACTAATAGAATGAAGGGCAAAAATCATATGATCCTCTCAATAAATGTAGGAAAAGTACTGGATAAAATTCAACATCCTTTCATGATAAAACTCTCAACAACTCTATTCTGTATTGCATTATTTCTGGTTTGCTCTTTATTACCACCTTCCATTTGCTAATTTTGTATTTTTAAGGTCCTTTTGGTTTTAGAGAAAACACACCTTAATGTAATAAAGGCCATATATGACAAGCCCACAACAAATATAATACTATGGTGAATGACTGAAAACATTTCCCTAAGATCAGAACAAGACAAGGGTGTTCACTCTCACCATTCCTATTCAAAACAATATGAAAACTCCTTGCCAGAGAAGTTAGACAAGAAAAAGAAATAAAACATCTCTGAATCAGAAAGGAAAAGTAAAATCATCTGTGTGCAGATGGTATGATCTCATATACGGACAGCATTAAAGACTTCACCAAAAAACTGTCAAAATAAAAAAAACTCAGTAGCTGCAGGAAACCAAATCAACATATGAAAATCAACTGTATTTCTGCAAACTAACAACTATCTGAAAAAGAAATAAAGGAAACAATACCATTTATAAAACACTAAAAACAATAAAATATTTAGGAATAAATTAACCAAGGAGATGAATATTTCTTATACACTGAAAAGGATAAAAATTAATAAAAAGAAATTTAAGATGATGCAAATAAATAGAAAGACATCATGCGCTCAAGGGTTGGAAGACTTAATATTGTTAAAATGTCCATACTACCCAAAGTCATCTACAGATTCAATGCAATCCCTCCAAAAAACCAATGGTATTTTTCACAGAAAAATGTGAAAATGGTATTTTTTCACAGACATAGAAAAAAAGCCTAAAATTCATAGGGAATCACTAAAGACCCCAAGAAGCCAAAGTAATTCTGGGAAAAATAACAAAGTAGAGGCATCACCTTTCCTTACTTCAAACTATATGGTGCTGACATAAAAACAGACACATAAACCAAAAACACAGAATTGAAAGGCCAATATAAACCAAGTAATCTAAGGTTAGGCAATATTTAATAAGAGGTCCAATACTTAATGGGATAAGGATAGTCTGTTTAATAAACAGTGCTAGGAAAACTGGAAAATTATATCCAAAATAATAAAATTAAACCACTATTTTATATGACACACAAGAATTAATTTGAAATGGGTTGAAGACTTTAAGACATGAAACCATAAAACTCCTACAGAAAAAGCTTCTCAACATTGGTTTTGGCAATGATTTTTTGCATACGATACCAAAAACATAAGCAACAAAAGCAAAAACAAACAAATAAAAAAGTGGGACTACAGCAAACTTAAAAGCTTATGCACAACAAAACAGTCAAAAAGATGAAAATGAAACCTATGGAATGGGAGAAAAATTTGCAAACCAAATATTTGATATAGGGTTAACATCCAAAATATACAAGAAATTCCTACAACTCAACCATAAAAAAAACCCTCACAAATAATCTGATTTTTAAAAATAGCAGAGGATATAAATAGACATTTTTACCAAAAAAAAAAATTGGCCAACAGGTACATGAAAAGATGCTATGTATCACTAATCACCAGGGAAACACAATTTGAAGAAAACAAGATATGAATTGCAGCTAAGAGGAAGGCATAGGTAGAAATGTTTCACTCCTTTGCAAAACCAAAAGAAGGATAACAACCAATTTAAAAACAGGGAACAAGCAGAACTGCTAGAAAATCAAACTGCATGGAACTCCGACAACCAAAGAGTTAAGGAAACATCTGCTCAGACTGGTAGGAGGGGAAGAGATGGACAGCCAGGCAGAGAGAATGAGTGGCGAGGCAGTAGCTTGAGGACCAGGTGGGCTGGCTGACTGAGAAACTAAAAACTCAAAACCTCTAGCTATAAAATCCTATGGGGGTTGTGAATGTGGGAGAAACTCCTAGTCTCACTGAGAGAAGGAGAGTTAGTTGGAAAGAGCAGAGCAAGCCAACAGCATTGTTCCCACTCTGACCCCTCCCCCACAGACAACATCACCACGCAGAAAGGAGGGTTGCCCACCCCCTTACAACTTAACAGGTACACCGAGACAAAAAAAAAATGTGGCCCAAATGAAAAACAGATAAAAACTCCAGAAAAAGAACTAAGTGATAAGGAGATGGACAACCTATCTGATGCAGAGTTCAAAACACTGGTAATCAATATACTCACAGAATTCATTGAGTTTGAGACTTCTGGCCAAGATGGAGGCATAGGTAGATACACTGTGCCTACCAAAAGTAGGATGATAACAGATTTAAAAAAAAACAAACAACAACAACAACAACAAAAAAACAACCAGAACTGCCAGAAAATTGAACTGTACGGAAGTCTGACAACCAAGGAGTTAAAGAAACATTCATTCAGACCGGTAGGAGGGGTGGAGGTGGGCAGTGAGGTGGAGAGGACTCATGGCAAAGCAGTGGCTGGAGGACCAGGTGAGGCAGTGGCTGGTGAACTGGGTGAGGCGGCAGCTAGCAGAGTGGGCAGTCCCACATTTGCACGTAGGTAAACCAGGAGGAACAAGTGGGGAGCAAACAGGCCGCCCAACCCAGGGTTCCACTGAGGGGAAATAAAGCCTCAAAACCTTTGACAGAAAACACCTGTTGAGGTTGAAGCAGCAGGAAGAACTCCCAGCCTTACAGGAGAGTTCTCTGGAGAGACCCACAGGGTCCTAGAACATATACAAACCCACCCAGCCAGAAATCAGCACCAGCAGGGCCCAATTTGCTTGTGGGTAGCAGAGGAAGTGGCTATAAGCTTGCGGAGAGCTAAATAAGCAGCATTGTTCCCTCTTGGACCTCTCTGCCACATACAGTGCCACAGCCCAGTGATGTGGGTTGCTCTACCCTAGCGAATACCTAAGGCTCTGCCCCTTGCTAGTAACAGCTGTGCCAAGAAAAAAAATATGGCCCAAAGAAAAGAACAGATCAAAGCTCCAGAAAAAATACAACTAAGCTCAGATGCACAGTTCAAAACACTAGTAATAGGGACACTCACAGAATTGGTTGAGTATGGTCACAAAATAGAGGAAAAAGTGAAGGTTATGAAATGTGAAATAAAGGAAAATGCACAGGGAACCAACAGTGAAGGGAAGGAAACCAGGACTCAAATCAACAGTTTGGACCAGAAGGAAGAAATAAACATTCAACCAGAATAGAATGAAGAAACAAGAATTCAAAAAAAAAAAAAAAAAAAAAAAGGAGAGGCTTAGGAACCTGCAAGACAACTTTAAACATTTCAACATCTGAATCATAGGGGTGCCAGAAGGAGAAAAGGAAGAGCAAGGAATTGAAAACTTATTGGAACAAATAATGAAGGAGAACTTCCCCAATTTGGCAAAAGAAATAGACTTCCAGGAAGTCCAGGAAGCTCAGAGAATCCCAAAGAAGTTGGACCCAAGGAAGTACACACCAAGGCACATCATAATTAAGTTACCCAAGATGAAAGTTAAGGAGAGACTCTTAAAAGCAGCAAGGGAAAAGGAGAGAGTTACCTGCAAGGGAGTTCCCATAGGACTCTCAGCTGATTTCTCAAAAGAAACCTTGCAGGCAAGAAGGGGCTGGAAAGAAGTATTCCAAGTCATGAAAGGCAAGGACCTATATCCAAGATGACTCTATCCAGCAAAGCTATCAAGTAGAATGGAAGGGCAGATAAAGTGCTTCCCAGACAAGGTAATGTTAAAGGAGTTCATCATCACCAAGCCATCATTATATGAAATGTTAAAGGGACTTATCTAAGAAAATGATAAAAATATGAACAGTAAAATGACAACAAACTTACAACTATCGACAACTGAAATTGTACTAAATATGTACTATCGACGTACTAAAAAACAAAAATAAAAACTAAGCAAACAACTAGAACAGGAACAGAAACACCAAAATGGAGATCACATGGAGGGTTATCAGTGGGGAGGAGGAGAGGGAGAATGGGGGGAAAGGTACAGAGAATAAGAAGCATAAATGGTAGGTACAAAATAGAGAGGGTAGATTAAGAATAATATAGGAAATGGAGAAGCCAAAGAACTTATGTGTATAACCCATGGACATGAACGAAGGGGGGTGATGCTGGAGGGTGGCAGGGTGCAGGACAGAGAGGGGGTAAAAGGGGAGAAAACATTGGGTCAAGTGTAATAGCATAATCAATAAAATATACTTTAAAAAGAAAAGGAAAACAAATATATGGCCATATACTAAATGCTTACAATACATTATAATTACTGTTTCCTAGGAAAGATATGAACAGAATGCTGATTGGTTTATGCTATCAAATGGCATCATAGCAGAAATAACATTTTGCTGCGTTCTTTTAAAGAAATTGAAGTAATTTTAATAGGACTTAATTTAACTTATTTCTTTTTAACCTTCTTTAGAAATAAGTAGCAAGATCTCCTTGACAGAATGACAGGTAGATGATGGATGACAAATGAAAGAGCTGAAGTGTCATTATCTTAAGTAATATTCACTGAATTTTCTTGATAGCTAAGAGGAAAATGAGCTTACCCACAGTTCACAAAAATCTGTCACTTCCCTATGAATAATTTTCCATTTTTTCAAATGGGTGCAGTAGTGCTGGCCAGTTAAAAAAGAAGATACTGAGCTATGACAAGAAGGATCACTTATATATAATCACTTGGGTATTTAGTTAGATAACCTAATTGAAAGAGAGCCATTACTAATGAAAATGATTAATGTAATTTAACCTAGACCTTAATGATTTCTTTTCTATACTCTTTTTAAGTAAAAGCCAGCAAGACTCCAAATTCATTAAACACATATGAATACAGGAGAATAGTAATTTTCCTATTTTCACAGTACTCAGGTGGCAAAATCAATTTAGGTTTAGAAACAATAGTTCATCATTTCTGTTTCAGTTTTAATCATGTGACTGAGGTAAACCATATTATCACACTCATTACCAATTACACTATAAGCACTTCATTTGGTTAAATGTATTACAATTCGTACTTCCTCAGCATAAAAGACCAAGTTCCACATATACTGAACACTTTGTGTATTGATCACACGTAACAACAAATAACTTATTTCTCAGAATAAAACTAAAAGAACTCTAATGATTGCCTTTGCCTGTGTATTTCCCTACCTTAGTTTATACATTATAGTCATTCTCCAGTATAATTTGTCACAAGGTATTTGAAAGCCCTGGTACTAGAAGTTCTAGAAAGATTTCAACGTACTCTTTTAATTGTAAAAATGCTCTGCAATATAGATTATATAAAGGGTAATAGGCTTCAGTATACTGATAATCAGCTCCAGCTCTGCCAATGATTAGTGTCTGACTATGGACAAGATAGATTCTACACACCTTGGTTTATCTATCTGCAAAATAGTGGGACAGATCCCTTCAACCTCTAGAAGTCTATGACTTATAAATACCTTAACAAACTACTCTTCTATTAAATGCAGCCAAAAGCCAAAATGGAAAGGAAATATATATGTAAAACTTGACCACTTATTTAAAATTTAGTCATTCAAAAAAATTTTGTTTATATAATAGACAGAAGAAGCTTACTCTGTAAATTAACAATGCATGGTATACATAAATAAAAGACTAAATAAATGTCTAATCACTATGTTGTATACCTGAAACTAATATATTGTATATTAACTATAACTGAAAGATAAATTTTAAAAATAATCTAAAAATATTAAATAGCTAATGAAAAAGTATTCATTATGCATGATGTATAGCAAAATGCAAAAATGAATATGACATTTAAAGCTCTCCAAGTGGGGAGACTAAAAATGTATACAAATGAACATGTGAGAAGGGAAAATGTAATAAGCTCTCTAATAAAGCATATATAATGTTGTAATGGGTGGACAGTAAGAAGAAAAGTAGAAGCTACTCTTTTTTAAAGGAGGCAACGGAAGAGGCCATAAATGATCACCCCACAAGAACTTCTACTGGGCAATTCTTTATTGGCCAAGGGTATATGTGCATGAAATAAGTAACATTTTACTTATTTAAAATATTCTAAAATTTAGATAGGATGGGCCTTTAATTATTCAGGCATTATTGTGTTTATTCTTTTTAAAGATTGTATTTATTTATATTTAGAGAAAGGGGAAGGGAGCGAGAGAGGGGGAGAAACATTGATGTGGGAGGGAAAACATCAATCAGCCACCTTTCACATGCACCCCAACTGGGGACCAGGCCCACCACCCAGGCATGTGCCCTGACCAGTAATTAACTGGTGACCCTTCTCCTTGCAGGATGACGCCCAACCAACTGAGCCATACCAGTAAGGGTAGTGTTTATTTTTAATATGGAGTGACACCATAAAACATTCTTCTCCTTGTCTCCCCATGTTTACAAAAGGGAAGTGTCAATGCTAATGTTATCTAAGCCTTGGGTTTGGAGGTGAGGAGATGGCTGAAACTATTTAAGCAGTAAGACACGAAGTTAATATGACTTCCACTATCACTCCCACCATTTAACTAAATAAACAAGGTCTACAAACTGCGTGGACAGGAGCCAAACAGAAGCAATCTTCTGTAAACCTCTGCTGGTAGTGCTAATAGCAAGGAAAGCATTTGAAAGGGAAAAGTAGCTTGTAAGGAACTATAATTAAATAAAACAAGTGTTATCAGGTGACAGCATTATCACAGTCCTCACAACTAAACAAAACTAGTTTAAGGGATTATGAGCAAGGGAAGATTAGTTGACTTTATCACTAATTTAAAACAGAAAAAAATTAAAGTGTTAAAATGTACAGAAGATAGTTTTTAAAAAGATTCACAGAGTCCATTTGTTCAGGAATTTGCCACCATTTTTAGAAAAGTTTTGAAGACAGAACTAAAGTCACATCATCCATAAAAAGAGACTACATGAAAGGCCTTGTGATATATTTCAACAATATTCCCTAGTACCTTTTCCTATGTTATGTCTTCAGAATATCAGACTAAAAGGTCAGAATAAGACCGAACTTTAATATATATTATTCCTTAAGCACACTAGACATATCTAAGCATAATACACATGGAACACGGAAAACTAACAATCTAAGCACAACTGGCACATAAATCCCTATGTATTTCAGCATTACATTCATTTTTACCAAAGTGGAAATATGACAAATCATAAATAAACCAAAATGCATGGACATGGATTTTGAATTTTGAAGGAATCAAAGGGAGAATTTAGTCCCCACAATTTGCAGCTAGTTAGTAGATCAAAACTAGCATTCTAGTTCTGGCTTCTAATCAGGTGTTCCTTATACTACACCACACAGCACACTGTGTTATTGCTAAGATCCACATATAATCCCTTCTGTTTTTCTAATGTTTAAAAGATATTGACAATCACATCCCCCACTTATTTATTCTACAATGATCAGGATATGAGATTTACCCCAGAATACACCTGACAAATACAGACTATAACTTAAAGATTTCAGCAATTTAACATTAATGAGACAACATGAAACATTTATAATTGATACCTTTGCTCCATCTGAAATATTGTCCCAGTTTCCACCACTCAAAGAGAACTTTCCATTGCCTATACGCAGTAGTATCTCTTCAGGAGTATCATTGGGGCCATTAGCAAACGGAGTGTAGCTATTAATAAAATAGATTTTAATAAACATAAGGGCCTAGTATACACATCAAATCTAACTGAAAGTGGTGAACATAAGAGTACATACACATATTTATTATAGCAAATTAAGAATATCATCTAATATTTCCCTTCACTGTGCATATCCAATTTGATACTTTGAACAATGAACTTAATCCTAATTAATTGAGTCCTATCTATATCAATGTTTTTTGCCTTTGATCAATGTAAAATAAAATAAATGTGGCTTTTCATGTAAAGCTAGTATTAAAATCAGACCAGAATAAAATACACAAATTTCGTATTCTCTCAGGCATAAGTTAGCAAAACAAATATATCTACTATGAGGAAATTGTTAATTTTAAATGCATTTATTATATTGGTTCAAATTTATTCATTAGCGTTTTAAAAACATTATCAGTGAAAAAATATTAATAATAAATTTAATTAATGTCCATGAAAATGGATTAAATATTCATATCAAATAACAAAAAAACTTTATAGCCATTAAAATTATTATGTGGATCCATGTTCATAGACAAAAAGACAAATACATTGTACAAAGGTAAAGTAGTTCAAAAATTAATTATAGAGTGACAAAAAGTGATCAGTTTTGTACCATTTCAACAGGTGGAACTAAAAATAGTATTCAAATTTAGGAACAAAAAGACTTACTGTTAAAAAGTATGAGAAATATATCTTAACATCTCAATGACTTAATTTCTTCATGTAATAATTAAGTTGATATATCACTAAACACACATATATACACTAACAATCATGTTTTGTTTAGTCATAAAATAAATAATGGGAAGCAGTAATCCAGAAATGGTATCCTACAGTTCATTTGCAAATGTTGCTTATCCTTAATTTTAGCACTTGCTTTTGGCTATAACTAAATATTTTGCAAAAGTTTACTAATGTATATTAAAAGTATGTGGAATACACTGACATATGTAATCATCACCAAGCCAATAATTTAGTCACCATTTTCACAACATATTTGTAAATCATTTATTGTATCAAGAACATTTCAAGTATACTAAATGTTTTTTCTGAAAAGTCAAGCACAAATGCATTATAACTACCATATAATTCTTCAAATTCCATTCTATGCATTAGATTTTGTTAAACTTAGGCTTTTTTTACAGCCATAAATTTTACTCCTAAATAAAAATATTGAGAGTAAAACAACACTTGTAAATTACCAACACTAACATAATCCAATTATTACCTTTTTAAAGTATTTTTCTTAGCTCTTTAAGAGAAGGTAACTATGTATATTTCTGTAAGTTAGCATTTCATTATCATATATATTTGTTATAAAGCTCAATCTTACTAAATCTCTAGTGCCAGGAGAGCCAGAATTCAAGCACTTTAAAAACTATTACTTCAATTTCCATTGAAAACTCTTTTAATTATGTATCTGCATATTGCCTCATTAAATGCCTTGCCTTATGTTTTTTCAATTTTATAAGTAAATAATATATAATATTTTGAAATGTTAATAGAATTTTCCTTAAGGTAATTTTCATCTGTCCTCATCTTACAAAATAAAGAGGTGAAATTTAAATAATGGTGTGGATTATTTTGTGTAGAAAAGGTTTCTTACCCAGCCAACATTGTGTAAAAAAGGACTCCCAGACTCCAAATATCACAAGCAGCATCATAGCCCTGTTGCATAAGAACCTGAGAAAGAAATACTTAAATGGTATTACCCAGTATAATCTCCGTCTTCTCACATGAAAGTTGTGCTTCTAATAATGTCACAAATGTTTGCAATTTAAAAACTTACTTATTTTAATCTTTTCAAAAATAGATTGACATAATGTTAAAAGCGAAAATCTTTTGCTACTAGCAAGTATTGAATAAATGGCTATTAATAAGGTAAGTAACATGGGTTATACAAAAAACACCCTTGTAAAATATGATCCCTGACCTTAATGAGCTTTCACTTCTCCTGTTAGGAAAAACAAATACAGACATCAAAATTTAAGATTAATATATACAGAAAACTTAATATATACTACACATAGTACTTTCTCTAATCCTGACACTGACTCTATGAGGTAGATATTATTTCCACTCTGAAGACAAGGAAAGTGAGGCAAATGTTCAGTAATCTGCCCAATACCACAAAACTAGTAAGCAGTAGAACGGGTCTTCTTACTCTAGAGCTTGTGCTTTTATTATCTATGATAATTGCCTCTTTACTACATAAGAGATGGTAAGATAATATATGATCTCATGAAAGGAAGATGAATTTATATTTTATATACAAAGTTTATGTATTGAAAAGAGCAGTATATTTCTGGAACACAAATACACATTTGATAAATTCTGAATGGTTTCATTAATTTTTCATACAACAATTTAGGTAGCTCATGTTTTTGCTCTTGGCACTAGTGTTAATAAAAATCAAATAATACATTTATTATATATTCATGTGAGTTTTCTCCATGAGCTTAATAAAGTTTGTAGAAAAACAGATGAAATATAGCCTTTTTATTTGGAATAATAAGTGCACTGTTAAGGCCTTTAGGCATAGGAACAAAATAGACACATTATTAATGTATTAACAGTGGGGACTGTATAACTACCAGCATGGACATTTCATTTAGAAAAGGCTGAATATATTAATGTTTGTCTTTGACAATTGCCAGACATAAATAATGAGTTTCTAACTTAAAATTCAAGATATAATGTTTTTTTCCTAGTTAAATTGGATTTATGTAAACACACATATGTGCAAACCTGAAAAGCTGAAGAGGCTATCAAAATACTTAGATAACTGGCTTATGTAAATAACACAAGTAGGGACTACAACAGCTCTAATAAATAATGAGGCACAGCTAAACCACTCAAGTCAGGGTAACCAAAGTTGGCACGCATTAATAAAACATAAACCTCTCTTGTTTTCTTTCTTACTCTATTTCTTTTCTCACAACTCTTACAGTTCCAGGCACCATCACCATGTTTCAGCTGGTTCCCTTATGACAGTAGTTTTGTTTATTGTTGGTCTGACTGAGGCCAATATGTTTACTTGAAAAAAAAATTTAACGATTTTATTTATTTTTAGAGAGAAGGGAAGGGAGGGAGAAAGAGAGGAAGAGAAACATCAGTGTGTGGTTGCCTCTTGTGCACCCCCTACTGGTGACATGGCCCACAACCCAGGCATTTGCTGACTGGGAAACCAACCAGCAATGCTTGGGTTAACAGCCCAGAACTCAATCAACTGAGTCACATCAGCCAGGGCTGAGGACAGTATTTTTAAAGTGTCCCAGTCTACAGCCAAGACTGAGGGACTTCCCAGGAACTTGTTGGACAGGTGAAGGTTAATCACTGAGTCAGCTATAGGTATTTGACACTCCCATTTCCTTCCTAGGTAATGTGAAAAAGGGCACAGGATGTGTCATATTGCCTACTCTAATTAGGACCCACCATGAAAAACTTGCTTTACATATTTACCACACACTTAAGCCCATTTTGTATGGGTACAGAAGAGGCAGTCCACTTTTGCCCTAGAGAGGGCCTCAATGACCTAAAATGTTAAGAACATACGCCCATAAAAGAAAAAGGGCAAGGTAGTGGGATGGACGAAATCATGAGTGCAGTGCAGAACATGGGTTTAATACCTTCCCACTCGCATCAAGTGAAATATAAGAAGAGAGAAGTTAGAATTAAAGTAGTTAATACCATTACCTTTTTTCTCACTTGGTTTTATAAATGAGCAAAAAGTACCATAGACAAAGATCCTCATTTCCTTTCTCTGAAGTTCCCCTTAATTCATATTTGGAGCAAAACATATAACAGCCCAGAGGGCAGCAAGGCAGAGTAATTAATTTCACACTTATTTTATAAAAAGCTGAAGGAACAACATCCATCCAATTTATTGTAAGTTCCTTTAGTCTGGATAAATTTTAGGCCTCCAGAGACATTAACTATCAGTTGCATACTATAAAGGACTTACTTTATAAAATAATAAAATACTTGTGGAGATATTTATTTTGTGACATAGATATTGTAGAAAAGCACATCAAGTATGCAACTCTTAAGAGGTTGATTGAACTGATGCATATCAAAAAGTGATTTCATTCCTAATTGTGATGAAATTGTAATTAGTTTAAAAAAGGACTGTTTATGCACTATAATGAAACAATATATATCCCCACAGTGCTACATATATTCAAATATCTGCATATGTACTTGAATATTTCTAATTCTAGTTTAAAAGACGATGCATTTCATATACTTCAATACTAATTTTTTAAAGGGTCTGAAATTTCACAAACAAATCTTACCCAAAACCTCATTCATAACAATTTACACATATTCACTGTTTGCTAGCAGAGGCTTCAGAACTTGATAATAAAACTTTTCAGAGAGTTCTTTTTAATTTTTATTGAATTTACTTGGGTGACATTGGCTAATGAAACTACCTAGGTTTCAACCATGCACTTCTATAATAAACCATCTGTATACTGTATTGTGTGTTCACCACCACAAGGCAGGTCTCCACCCCAAGTTAAGTCCCCTTCCATCACCATTTATCACCCCCCTTTCCCCTCTCCTTCCTCCCCCACCCCCTTTCCGTCTGGTAATCACCAAACTGTTTTCTGTGTCTATGAGTTTCCTTTTCTTTGCTTAATCCCTTCACCTTTTTCACTCTGCCTCCGAACCTCCCTCCCTTCTCACAGCTGTCAGTCTGTTCTCTGCACCAATGCCTCTGCTTCTATTTTGTTTGTCAGTTTATTTTGTTCATTGGATTCCACATATAAGTGAAATCATATGGTACATGTCATTATCTAACTGACTGACTTGATTTAGCATAATATTCTCCAGGTGCCCCCATGCTTTCACAAAAGGTAAGACTTCCTTCTTTTTTATAGCCATATAGTATTCATTGTGTAAATGTACCATGGGTTTTTTTATCCACTCATCTACTGATGGGCACCTTGGGCTGCTTCCAATGCTTTGCTAGTGTAAATAAAGCTGCAAAGAACACAGTAGTGCATATATTCATTTATGTTAGTGTTTCATGTCTCTTCAGATATATTCCAAACAGTGGAATAGCTGGGTAATAAGGGAGTTCCATTTTTAATTTTTTTAGGGGTAATTCCATACTGTTTTCCACAGTGGCTGCACCAGTCTGCATTCCCACCCACAGTGCACTAGGGTCCCCTTTCTCCACATCCCGGCCAGTACTTGTTGTTTGTAGATTTATTGATGGTAGCCATTCTGACCAGTGTGGTGATATCTCATTATGGTTTTAATCTGCATTTCCATTGTGTGTGTGTGTGTGTGTGATGTTGAGCATATTTTCATATGTCTATTGGCTTTCTCTATGTCCTCCATGGAAAAGTGTCTGTTCAGATCCATTAAATATTTTTAATTGGATTATTTCATTTTTTGGTGTTCAGTTGTATAAGTTCTTTATAAATTTAGGATAGTAACACATTCAAGGGTTGTCTTTTAATTTTGTAGATGGTATCCTTTGTTGTGGAAGAACTTTTGTTTGATGTAGTTTATTTGTTTATTTTTTTCTTTTGCTTCCCTTGCTCAAATGGGGGAGGGGGAAAACTGCTATGAGAAATGTCTAAGATTTTACTGCCTATGTTTTCTTCTAGGATTTTTATGGTTTCAAGTCTAATATTTAAGTCTTTAATCCACTTTGAGTTTATTCCTGTGTATGGTGTAAGAAGATGGTCTATTTTCATTCTTTGCATGCATCTGTCCAATATTCCCAACACCATTTACTGAATAGACTATCTTTACCCCATTGTATATTTCTGCCTCCTTTGTCAAACATTAATTGACCATAAGGGGTGGGTTTATTTCTGGGTCCTATATTCTACTTCATTGAGCTATGATTACTATGGTCATATAGTTTGATATCAGGTAGTAAGATTTCTTCAACTTTATTTTTCTTTCTCGACATTGATGTGGCTATTTAGGTTCTTTTGTGGTCCATATAAATTTTTGGAATATTTGTTCCAGTTCTGTGAAACAAGCCATTAGTAACGTGATAGGAATAGTGTTGAATCTATAGATTGTTTTGGGTAGTATGGACAGTTTAATGATGTTAATTCTTCCTATCCATGAACACGGTATATGCTTCCACTTATTTGTGTCTTCTTCAATTTCTTTCTTTAGTGCCTTATAATTTTCCAACTACAGATCATTTACATTCTTGTTTAAATTAATTCCTAGGTATTTTAATTTTTGATGCAATTGTAAAGGGGATTGTTTTCTTAGTTGCCCTTTCTGATAGTTCACTATTGGTGTCTAAAAATGTGACTGATTTTGAGATATTAATTTTGTATCGTGCCACTTTATCAGTTCTAGTAGTGTTTTTGGTGGAATCTTTCAGGTTCTCTATATTCAGTATCATATCATCTGCAAATAATGAGTTTCACTTCTTCTCTCCAAGTTGGGTGCCTTTTATTTCTTTTTGTCTGATGGCTGTGGCTAGGATTTCCAGTACTATGTTGAATAAGAGTGGTGAAAACAGATATCCCTGTCTTGTTCCTGATCTTAAGGAAAATTCTTAGTTTTTGCCCATTGAGTATGATGTGGGCTGTGGGTTTAGCATATATGGCCTTTATTATGTTAGGGCAAGTTTCCTCTATTCCCACTTTGCTGAGAATTTTTATCATGAATGGGTGCTGTACTTTATCAAATGCTTATTCTTCAACTGTTGATATGATCATGTAGTTTTCATCCTTCATTCTGTTTACGTGGTGTATCATGTTTACAGATTTGCAGGTTCCCAACATTGTATTCCCAGAATAAATCCTACCTTATCATGGTATATGATCTTTTAATATATTATTGGATAAGGTTTCATAATATTTTGTTTAGGATTTCAGCATCTATGTTCATCAGGGATATTGGCCTATAATTTTCTTCTTTATAGTGTCATTATCTGGGTTTAGAATTAAGATAATGTCAGCCCCATAAAAATGAGCTTGGAAGCCTTCCCTCCTCTTGAATTTTGGAATAGCTTGAGAATGGTAAGTGTTATTTCTTCTTTGAATAGTTGGTAAAATTCTCCTGTGAAGACATCTGTTCCAGTACATTTGTTTGTTGGGAGTTTTTTGATTACTGCTTCAATTTCACTAGTTATAATCTGTCTATTTAGATTCTCTGAGTGTTTCTGATTTACTGTTGGAAGGTTATATGTTTCTAGAAATTTAACCATTTTTCCCAGACTGTCCAATTTGTTGGTATGTAACTGTTCACAATATTTTCTTATAGAACATTGTGTTTCTGTGGAATCAGCTGTTATTTTTTCCATTTCTTTTTAAAATTATATTTTATTGATATTTTATTTCTATTTCTTTTTAAAATTATATTTTATATGTTATGCTATTACAGTTGTCCTTATTTCCCCCCCTTGGTTCCCCTCCACCTAGCATCCCCAACTTCCTCAGGCAATTCCCCAACCCTTGTTCATGTCCACTGGTCATGTGTATAAGTTCTTTGGCTACTCCCTTTCCTATACAGTACTTTACATTCATGTGACTATTCTGTAACTACATATTTGTACTTCTTAATCCCATCACTTCTCGCCCCTTCCATACACCCACCAACCCATCTCTTTATCTTTAACCTTTGTCATTTTAATTATGATGTGTCTTGGGGTGGGTCTCTTTGCATCCATTTTATTTGAGACTCTTTGTGCTTCCTGGACTTACATGTCTATTTCCTTCACCAAATTAGGGAAGTTACCTTTCATTGTTTTTTTTCAAATAGATTTCCAACTTCTTGCTCTTTTTCTTCTCCTTCTGGCACCCCTATGAAGTGAATGTTGGATTGCTTAAAGTTGTCCCACAGGCTGCTTCCACTATCCTTGTTTTTTTTTGTTTTTTTTTTTGGATTCTCTTGTTACTGTTCTGATTGGTTGTTTTTTGCTTTGTTATGTTCCAAATCTTTGATTTGATTGTTGGCTTCATTTGCTATACTGTTGTTTCCCTGTCTTTTGTTTCTGACTTCATCTTTTTTATGCTGTTAAGGTCCTCACTAAGTTTCTTGAGTGTCCTTATAACCAGTATTCTGAACTCTGCATCTGACAGATTGCTTATCTCCATTTCATTTAGCTCTTTTTTCTGGAGTTTTGACATGTTCTTTCATTTGGGCCATGTTTGTTTGTCTCCTTATTTTGGCAGCCTCCCTGTGTTTGTTTCTATGTATTAGGTAGAATTGCTTTGACTCCGTGTCTCGGTAGCATAGCCTAATGTAGTAGGTGTCCTGTAGGTGTCCTGTAGGGTCCTGTGGCACAGCCTCCCCTATCACCCAAGTTGGGTACTCAAGGCACACCCTTCATGTAGGCTGAGTACACCCTCCTCTTGTAGCTGAGCCTTGGTTTCTGTTGGCAGATCAATGGGAGAGATTTTCCCAAGACAGTTAGCTGCAAGGATTGGCTATGACCACTTACCAGCAACCACCACCCTCCATGGAGGATCAGCTGTGCAGGGCCAGGGTAGTGGTGCTCTGAGGTGGTCTGTAGCTGTTCACTGGGTGTGGTGGCACCTGGGGTTTCACAGGTGGTGCAGGCCAAGGTCAGCTCCAACCTGTGTTTTGCCCCAGGGCCACCCTGCCTGAGTTACAAAGCAATCTGAGATGGCTGCTTCTTGGGCTGGCTTGGAGATTTCCAGGCGAAGCCAGCTGTGAATCTAGGCTGCCAATTCCGGCCCTAGAGCTCACTGAGGCCAGCTGCTGCTTGCTTGGGAGGATTTAGGAATTTGTGAAGCAAGAGCCAAGACTGGTCATTCATATGGAAAAGCAGCTTGGGTGGGGCAGAGTCTGGGAATCTCCGAGGCAGGTCAAACAGTGTTAGCCAGGTTGATGGAATATTAGATATGGCACCAGTCTGGCAGCTCTGTGTGGGAAGGGCTCAGAAAATGGACAATTGCCTCTGCTTGCCTTGATGCCAAACATCTCAGCCTCACCCTGCACACCATTGGTGCCCCTCAACCATCACCCAGTTGCTGGAGCCTATAGGGAGTGAGTCTGAGTATGTGCGTCCATGTGTGGGGTTTTTAAGAGGAACTGCTTAGGGCTCCAGAAGTTTCTTCCACTGAATCAATCCCTGCTGGGTTTTGCAGCCAGTTGTGCAGACTTATCTTCCTGGCACTGGAGCCCTTGACTGGGGAGCCTGATGTGGGGTTATGACTACTCACTTCTGAGATATCTCTCCTGAATTTTTATCCATCACCCGTGGATGTGGGACCAACCTATTCCTCTTCTTTGCTCCTCCTACCAGTCTGGGTGGATGTAGTTTCTTTAATTCTGTATTGGTCATACTTCCATTCAACTTCATTTCTGTCAGTTCTGAATGATGGTTGTTCTATATCTTAGTTGTAATTTTGCTGTGGTTGTGCAAAGAGGTAAGCCAAGTGGGTCTGTGCCACCATCTTGACAGGAATTCCCCATTTCTCATTTTGTTTATTTGGGCTCTCTTTATTTTTTCTCTGGATGAATCTGGTTAAAGGTTTTTCAAACTTGTTTCTCTTTTCAAAGAATCAGCTCTTCTTCTCATCGATATTTTATATTTTTATACTCTATTTCATTTATTTATGTTCTAATCTTTATTATTTCCTTGCTTCTACTCACTTTAGGCTATGTTTCTTGTTCTTTTTACAGTTCTTTTAAGAACAGTTCTTTTAAGTATAAAGTTAAGTGATTTGAGATTTTTCTCATTTTTTGAGGTAGGCTTGTAATGCTATGAATTTCCCTTTTAAGACTGTTTGTGCTGTGCCCCATAGATTTTTGGGTGGTTGTGTTCACATTTTCATTTGTTTCAAAGTACCTTTTGATTTTTTCCATGATCTCATTGTTTACCCATTTATTGTTTAGTAGTGTTATTTAGCCTCCATGTCTTCTGTGTTTTTCCATTTTTCTCCTGTTATTGATTTGTACTTTCATAACACTATGGTCAGAAAAGATGCTTGACATGATTTCTATCTTCTTAAATTTACTGAGACTTGTTTTTCTGTCCTAACATGTGGTCTATCCTAGAAAATGTTCCATGCACTTGAAAAGAATGTATATTCTGCTGGTTTGGGTTGAAATGCTCTGAAGGTATCAATTAGATCCATTTGATCTAGTGTGCTGTTCAAGGCTGCTGCCTCTTTGTTGATATTCTGTCTGGAAGATCTATCCATTGAAGTCAGTGGGGTGTGAAAGTTCCTTAATATAACTGTATTTCTATTGATTTCTCTCTTTATGTCCAACAAAATTTGCTTTATATATTTAAGTGCTCCTATTTTGGGTGCATAAATGTTTACAAGGATTATATCCTTTTATTGGATTGCTCCCTTTATTATGATGTAGTATCCTTTGTCTCTTACTATAGTCTTTTGCTGTAAAGTCTATTTTGTGAGATATAATTATTGCTACTCCATCATTTTTATCATTTCCATTTATGTAAAATATCTTTTGCCATTCCTTTACTTTTAGTCTGTGTGTATGTTTTGATGTGAAGTGGATCTTTTATAGACAGAATATGTGTGGGTCTTGTTTTCTCTTCCATTCAGCTAACCTATGCCATTTTGACTGGAGCATTCAAGTATTTACATTTAGAGTTATCAACAGACACAAATTCATTGTCATTTTATTCTTTAGAACTATGTTCCTCTTTCCTTTTCCAAAAAGATTTTATTTATTTTTAGAGAGGGGGAAGGGAGAGAGGAGAGGGAAGGAAATATCAATGTGTGGTTGCCTCTCATGTGCCCACTACTTGTGGACCCTGGCCTGCAACCCAGGCATATGCCCTGACTGGGAATTGAACTGGTGACCCTTTGGTTTGCAGTCCAGCACTCAAATCACTGACCCACACCAGCCAGGGCTCCTTTTCCTTCTTAAAGAAGACCCTTTAATGCCTGGCTGGTGGAGCTCAGTGGATTGAGCATGGGCCTGCGAACCAAAGGGTCGCTGGTTCGATTTCCAGTCAGGGCATATGCCTGGGTTGTGGGCCAGCTCCCCAGTAGGGGCTGCTCAAGAGGCAACAACACATTGATGTTTCTTTCCCTCTCTTTCTCCTTCCCTTCCCCTCTCTCTCTCTAAAAAAAAAAAAATAGAAGACCCTTTTACATTTCTTGTGTTATTGGTTTGATGAAAATGAACTCCTTTAGATTTCTGTTGTCTGAGAAGCTCTTTATTTCATCTTCAATTTTAAATAGTAGCCTTGCTATGTAAAGTCATCTTGTTTGTAGGTCCTTGCTTTTCATCACCTTGAACATTTCATGCCAAACCTTCTGGCTTGAAGTTTTTTTTTGTTGAGAAACCAGCTGACATTCTCATGGGAGCTCCCTTGTAGGTATATCTTTCTCTTATTGCTTTTAATATTCTCTCTTTGCCTGTAACCTTTGTCATTTTAATTATAATGTGTCTTGGTACAGGTCTCTTTGGGTTCAATTTGTTTGGGAATCTCTGTGCTTCCTGGACTTGAGTGTCTTTTTCCATCACTAGGTTAGAAAAGTTTTCAGTCATTATTTCTTCAGTAAGGTTCTAAATCCCTTGCTCTCTCTCATCTTCTTTCCTACCCCTATAATATGGATGTTGTTACACTTCATGATGTCCCAAAGGTCCCTTAAACTATCACCATTTTAAAATTCTTTTTGCTCCTTGCTGCTCGGATTGGGTGTTTCCTGCTACCTCATCTTCCAATTGCTGATTAGATCATCTGCTTTATCCAACCTATTTATTACTTCTAGTATATTCTTTACTTCAGACATTATATTCTTCATTTCTGACTGGTTCTTTTTTAAGGGTTCTATGTAATTTTTATCATTGCTATTCTTTGTCAAAGTTCTCACTAAGTCCCTAAAGATTCCTTATAATCATTTCTTTTGAACTCTATATCCGGTAAATTGCTTACTTCCATTTCATTTAGCTCTTTTTTAAGAGATTGCTCCCCTTCTTTCATTTTGGATATGTGTCTTTGTTTCCCCATTTTGGCTGCCTCTTTGTTTGTCTCTGTATATTAGGCAGGTCTGCTATAACTGCCAGTTTTGGTAGGGTGATTTTATATAGTAGGTGATCTGTGGGACCCAGTAGTACAATCTCCTTTATTACCTGAGGTGGGTGCTCCAGGAATGTCCCTTGTGTGGAGTATGTGGGCCCTCATGCTGTAACTCAGTGTTGATTTCCATTGGCCTGTACATACATGGTGTTGACTGTCATGCTGTATGACTGTAAGGATCAACCTGTGCCTCAGTTTACGAGCTGCTTTACAGGTGCTGACGACACAAATCAGAATTCACCTCATCAGAGTCTTCTGCCTACCAAGATCTCCCTTTGGATATGCCATTTATAAAGCTAATTGGATCCTGCTCTGATACTGTCTGAAGTTGGCCACTGGGTGTGATGGTTCTGGGGACTCTTGGGAGGGACTCTGATTGGTGCTGTCTAATGTCAAATGCTGCCTGTGACTGGCCATGGGTACCTGTTTTGAGCTACAAAGCAATCAAAAGTTTGTGGCTGCCTCTGCTGGGCCTAGGTTTGCCCAGGAAGGACCAATCTACACAGCAAGTCCAGCTTTTACCAGCACCAGGCACGGGGGCATGTCACCAAAAGTCCTAAGGCACCACAAGATCCACCTCTACCAGCCTTTGCCTATTTGCTGTCTGTTCAACTCAGTTACTGAAAGAGTAGTCCCTGACCCTGATCCACACAACTCAGTCTGTCCCAGATTCTGCCCAGAGTTTGGCATGGTGGGTCTGTCAGGAGTTGGGAGGGTGGGGCTGTCAGTAGCCCAGAACGTGGAGCTTGCAGATCTGTGAGGGGAGGTTGCCAGTCAAGTTCATGGGAAACTGAGGGCAATGGCCTCCAACATATGCTACACAACTCAATCACTGATGCCCACTGAGGCTGCCCAGACTTCTACACCCCGGCCCAGGCAGCTGCCTCCTCAGCAGGGCACAGGCTCTGCAGTGTGGGGTGACAGGGAGTCCAGAAGGTGGGGCTTTTGCATTCCTTCTGGCTAATGCCACATGGAGAGGAGTGCTCCACTCAAGAAAGATGGTGTCTGCAGGGTGGGACAGTGACTCAGCACAGGTGTCCTGGTGGCTATACCTTCAGCTTTCTCCCCAGAGACACAAAACCCAGTCTCTCCTCATGCTATTCTAGTCTGCTCCACCCTCTCCCTACTAGAGTCCATAGTGGCTGCAAATGAGAATTTGTGCATTGGCCCTTTAAGAGGATGCCTGTGTCTCTAGCAGACAACTGTCTCTCCCTCCCCACTGATTTTCACAGCAGAAGTTATGTGGGCACCTCTTACTGGGTCTAGTGCCTTTGGGCTGGGAAGGCTGGTTTGGAGTTGACACCCCATACTTCTCAAGGGGAATCCCCTGAAGCTGTGATATCCCTCCAGAATGTCAGCCACCACCCATGGGCGTCGGGCTTGCCCTTTCTACCTCTCTGACCTCCCTAGCAGTCTTGGCATTGCTTTTTCTGTAAATCCTTGGTTATAAGTTATTCAGGTTGATTGCTCTATATTTTCATTGTAAATCCAGTTTGGTCCTAGGAAAAGGTGGATGGGTGAATATCATATCCACCTCTCTGCCACCATCTTGATCACCCCCTCATAACATTTTTGAAAATATAAATATTAGCCAAAGGTAGTTCAGACACTAGTTACAGAGACAATGGTATCCACACGCCCACCTAAAAATCTCCACTGTTACAATGTTAAGAGTGTCTTACCACAATGGAAGTCTGTTAGGATAAAAAATTATCAATGGTCTGTATTCTAGTCTGTGGGCCTACACTCATTTAAAAATATTTACCAAGCCATTAATCTAAAAATGTTTACCTAACCATTAATCTGAAGACAGACAGACCATATATTTTTCATTTTAATGTCTCTTTTTGAGATGTTCATTTGGAACATGTTCACTCCTAACCTTTTCCTAATGAGACATTTTCATCACACCCATGGGTCCAGGTCCATAAGATTAAGTCAGTATTAAGAATTTGGCTATTAAAATGGTTATTCTTTATTCTTCTGTTATACCTACCACATAAACATGCTAGAATATTTATGATGACTATATATCCTATATTTAACAGAAGAGCCCTAATATAAAATATTCTGTCCTCTTGTCCTATATGAAACCACTGAAATGCCTGAGAAAGGCTAATTTTTTAATGTCTAAGTTATATCTCTTTCACTAGGGGTAAATACAATAATCCCTTTT
This sequence comes from Phyllostomus discolor, assembly GCF_004126475.2. Taxonomy (NCBI): domain Eukaryota; kingdom Metazoa; phylum Chordata; class Mammalia; order Chiroptera; family Phyllostomidae; genus Phyllostomus; species Phyllostomus discolor. Next base: position 102,794,851 of record NC_050198.1, read on the forward strand.
TGGATCATGCATGTGTTGCAAATTGTATTTGGGGAAATATAGTTTCTACATATTTTAGTTTGATAAAAATTTGTATATTCATTATTCTGTGAACTGAATTAAAATACAGATTAAAGCACATTTTCTGGATATGCACATAATTTCTCATAGGGCAAATGTGTTCTAAAAATCCTGTAAAGCAGGTGTTATGTTTCTTCCTCAGCATCAACATCTTAAAGATTTAACAAATTTTAACTTGGATAATTTTCTTCAGAAACTTACTGTTCTATTTTCTACATTCCTATTTTCATTATTAGAAGTATTATTTCTTTTTCAAACAGCTACATTAAAATAAATATTTGTTGACATAAATGCAAATGGCTCATGGTAATCTGATGTGCTATATTATCCTACAATGGCTAGAATTTGATATAAAAATAAAATCAGAAAACATGCCATGAGGTCAGAATTCATCCTCAAAATATTTATTCTTCTGTGACTTGGAAATTTTAACTCTTCAAATGTGAGGATTTTTTTGGTATTTTGGTTTGTGTTGAACATATAATGATTCATATGAGTTAGCATTACTAGTAACACATGAGAACCATTTCTGACTTACAAATAAAACTTAAAAAGAATCTATGTAAGCACTGCCATCCTTGATTCATTCTTTTATCAACCATACTTTCAATTGCTATGACAGTTGGTACTGTCAAAACTCCTCATGATCAGAACCTCCCCAGCCTCACCTTTCTTGACTCTTCCCTTCAAGATCTGTGTATGAATGTTATTTGCCAAGAAAAAAACCTGACGCTTATAAAACTCCCATGAAGCTGTTCTCTCCAGGAACTGGAAGTTCCTAAAAACAATCAGGGAGAGCACTGCTTTATATATTACGTATAATACTAAACAATATAAACTACCTCATGTCCAGTACAAACCAAAATATCTTGAAATCTATCCTGGCTTTGTTACTAAGTGAATGCTGGGTCCTGAAATGCTATTTAGGTACTTTAAGCCTCTGTCTCATATGTCGAAGGTAGAGTTATCTCTACTCTCCCAGCTCTAAAAGGATGTAATTCTAAAACTTGTATGTCAACCTAACAAAATAAAGTCTGATTATTAGACTCAAGATGGTCTCATATGCTACCTCCTAGTCTGAATATTTATATTAGGGGTTATCAAAATTCACTCATTTAAAGAGCTTTATAGTTGAGAATGGGCAAGATAACACAGATTTTATCTACCCACTATAGCATATATATGCCGTCAAATACATTCAACTAAAGAAAAAGGACTGAAAAGCAAAACTGAAGTTTTGAAAAATACCTCTGGTGCTACAAAGTTTGCTGTGTAGCATGGAGTTAAGAGAAGTCCATTTTCTCCTCGAAGCTGTTTTGCAAATCCAAAATCACAGATCCTAATGGAGTCCGCACTAGCTGATTCATCCATGTATAAAATATTACTAGGTTTAAGATCACGATGAACAACCTGGAACATAAAATAAAAACAGCATTGTATTTCTATAGCTAAGTAAATCTCTGTGAAATACAATATTTTCATTTAATATTCTTCCAGGTAAACAAACTTTCTTTTTTTTTTAAGATTTTGTTTATTTTTAGAGGGGAAGGGAGGGAGATAGACAGAGAGAGAGAGAGAAACATCAATATGCAGTTTCTGGGGGTCATGGCCTGCAACCCAGGCATGTACCCTGGCTGGGAATCAAACCTGCAACACTTTGGTTTGCAGCCCGTGCTCAATCTACTGAGCTATGCCAGCCAGGGCTACAACCTTTCTTAATCATAAAATTTTGACAATGATATTTTGTCCAACCTTTACAGTGTTGAAAGCCTGAAGGAATCAGAAGGCATAATCTCTATCAGATAGATGCTCTACTTTCTATTGAAGCAACCAGTTTCATTAACAGCTTCCAATCTCAAAGTATCAAAACTCAGGTCTCATTTCCACTTCTGGTTCTAATGGACTAAGACCCTACTTAACATGCCCCTCCTCACAGTAAACAATTACAAAACCTGTACATAATTTAAAAAATCAACTACCTGAAGGTACTGGGGAGTAAACAGATGCACAGAGACTCTGGTGGGGAGTGAATACTTGGTTGAAGGACGGAATACAGGGGCTATATGAATAGCTTTTAGGTTAGGATTAGTGCAGTGCATATGGCACTCCATTGTGGTGAAATTCTCTATACGATGACTTTCCTACTGATTACTATCTATTTCATTCCTTAATCAGTTTACTACACTGAAAGATCTTGAAAGACAAGGACCTAGTCTTATTTACATTTGAATCTGCAACACTGTTTATAATGCCTGTTATATAGAAATGCTCAGTATAGCTCTGTCATCATTTATTTAATTGATATAAGAACTGGAAGGTTTTCTAAAATAATAACCTGAAGAAAAGATGCTTAGTGTGCCCACCACCCAAAGTCAGATAGTCTTCCACCACCACATATTTGGCCCCCTTGCAATATACAGATCATGTATTATAGAAATGTACACTTGAAACCATATGATCTTATTAACCAACGTCACCTCAATAAGTGTTAATTAAAAATAAATGAATAAAAATAAACATACATAAAAAGAAAAGATGGTTATCATTTTCCTCTTAAAAGTTCTGGCTATCCTTATTTTACTTTGGCTTAATTGATAAAAACAAGCAATTAAATTATAAAAGATTTACTCCCTTATTATTAAAGTTTATATTTTATAATACTAAAAATGTACTCTATTAAAACAACACAAAACTGAGTACTGGCTTATTTTTCTTTTGTATAAAAGGGAACCATGTAGAATTTTTACTGTGCCAGTTCTGAGTTGTCCATTCTTTTACTGTTTATACGTACATGCATACATGTCCACTATTACAACTAATTCAAACTTAAAGTTTTAAATTATTTATGACTTTGTTCCCTTGTGGAGGTGTACATAATAAAAATTGACCTTTTGGGTAATATTTCCTTTATTCATGAACAGATGAGAAGCAAAAAACAGGCTTGCTCCATTATTACACATTTGATTAGATTAATACCTCAAAGGTTTAGAATCCAAATTTCTTTACTGTATTTGGAGGAGGGGTTGGCAAGGATCAAGATACATAGTCACTTACTCCAGAAGGTATGTTAGGTATAGAATAATTTGAATAATACCCACATGTCCTGGAATAATTTTTTATGTTTCATTTTTAAATTTGATTATGTTAATAATTTGAAAGCCAGGGTTACATACATTTATATAATCCAAATCACTTTTTAAAACCAATCTGCTATTAAATTAGGGCCAATAGGCAGAGTGAAGAGAATTAAGAAAGCATTTTCTGATTTCCTAAATCTATAACCTTCTCTACTTTATGAGTTTTATTAGGATATTTTCTATAAAATATGTTACAGAAAAAGTAATTCATTTTAAGTGGCAGCACTTACATATTATTTTATGATATATAAGTCCCAGAATTGAAGGGAAGAATATAACCACAAACTTACTCTTGGCAATGAAGATAGTCAACTGTCTTAGTTATTACAAACAGCACCTCACTAGCTTCCCGTTCTGAGAAACATTTTTGTTTGAGAATACGGTCGAGCAGCTCTCCTCCTTTCATCAAATCCGTAACAAGATAAACATATCTACCATCATCATAAACCTAAAAAAGAACGCATTTTAAAAATGTTATTATTATAATTACAATTCAGAAATGTTTAGATTACATTTGCTTTTCTAGTGAACCTCTAATGGTAAAAAATAATTATTTCTGTACTGCTAATATAGTACAGGCTGTACTGAGGATTAAAGTGGCTAAACAACCTCTTATACAGTCCTGTGACACCATGCTCAACATAATTTTATTAACTTTTCAGGCTGTATATTATACTTCATCAAAGGATATAAATGGAAAAACAGAACTCTGTGCCTCTCAAATGGCATCTATCTCATTTTGGATCATATTATAGACACTTCTCTTCCGTACTAATAGCATGCTTCCATCTGGCAGCAAATATATTATTAGTTTTTTAATATCCTCCCCACAGTCCATTACCTGACATGGTATCTTAAATGTTTGTTGAATTCAAACACTATATCAAAGAGAATAAATAGGAAAAACATGTGTACACTTTCACTCAGGACCTCTGAGGTAGATTACATTAGATAAATAAATAGAGGGATGTAAGCTACTGTTTAAAGGTTACTAATCAAAAGCTTTATCATATATCCAAAACAAACTGATTGAGGTGATGGCTGGTATGCCAGCCTTCTCTAATGAGAAAGAGCATTATTTTGTTATGTGAACAGTCAGCATTCAGTAACAACTGTTTTTTTAACGGAGCAGATTTTTGTCAAAACAAGTAAGATATTCGAACATAACAGAAGGCACAAATAAATTACTTTTTCTTATCATTCAAGACTTTAGGGACTCTCTATGGAAAGGTCGACCCAGCTAGCTATGTA